>NC_136608.1:3906595-4079095 GCF_910589615.1 Taurulus bubalis | reverse complement strand
TGCCATTACTTCTCTCTTATGAATCATTTCATTGAATGTTGTAATTATGAATGCTAATTAATTAATGCTGGTGTTAATATTGACATATTGACATATAAACATATTAACATAATAATAATCATCATTTCATGGTTAAATAGCTCATCATACCATCTACTGTATTAAATCAGGAATGAGTCAAACAAAAAACACGCTCTAGATCAGCGAGTGAGAATTAGGACCTGAATCCATCAACAACACTAAATACATATACACATCAGTGTTCAGCTGAATGAAAGCAGTTTGGGGGTTTAATTACTCTTTAAATGTAACATTGTTGTTTTTATTAATTAGAAAGCTGCTAATAAGTTTATATTTATATTCTTTTTTTTGTCTTTCAGAGGTGATAAAGTTCAGATTGCAGGTCATTCAGCCACAGCTGCACACATCTTTAAAAATCGTGAGATGAATCTTGTTTCTGTCATTACAACGATTGTCTATGTTTATGACTTTTGCTCATTTGTGTTTCCACTGATGACTCATATTTCCATAAACCCTCTGACCTGTGGGTTATTGATGTTCTGGTCAACATGAATGTGTGTAAGAGACTGAATGTCTCAGTGATGAAGCTAGAACATGCTGGCATCAGGTGGAAGTAGACAACCTGATGAATCCACTGGGACCAACCAGGATGCATGTTTATTAAAGAATGTATTGCTATGAATAGTTGTGTTTATTTATTGGTGGAAGGATTTCCTGTGGACAAGTTGAGTAGATGATGATGATAGTTGTTGTTTTTGTAACGTAGAAAGACTTTTTTTTCTATTCTCATCTAGTATATGGTAAACCAGTTCCACTCCAATGTGGAGACATGACCGTTGTCAAATGTGGTACCCTCGATACGTGTGTGAAGGCGAAGGGCGCAGAACCCTTAACGTTCAGGAAAGAGGAAACCTTGTTGTGTCACGAAGACGATACCGTGAAGACCGCTGTAGTGAGTTGACATGGCTTTTAACTTTGTATCTTTTTACAAGTCATGACAAGTTTTACCAATTCATAATAAATGAGTATTTCACTTAATACCAAAGTCTGTTGCACCAAAAATATATACTTCTGTCTCACAGGGTGACTCTGGTGGAGGAGTGGTGTCCAATGGCAGGATTTATGGTGTCCATACAGCCAGTCCTGGCAAAGACTGTGTTGGAGCAGCTGTATCAATGAACGTCTGTTATGGAGAGTTCCTGGATTGGATCTATGAGAAGACCGGTATTCCCAAATCCCGAAAGAGGGGAGCCAGTGATGAACCAGGTTCAAGCCTTAACCCCAAAGCCCCCAAAAAGGGGTCCTAGCAGCTTTCTGTACCTCTTGTTCCCTGTGTTCAAGTAGTCATATGAACCCCAAATGAGTTCTAATACTTGTGTTATTTTATATGATTCATTTCACTTTCATGCTAATTATGTTTTAGTCATTGTATTGAATAACAACAAGGCATCAAATATAATAGTCTCTTATTCTTTCAACAACATTGATAACAATGATAATAAATATGACTTATTGTACAATGTTGTCAGCTTAAATAAAATGAAGATGACTCACAATTTCAGTTTGTTTTTGTTTTCAGTGTCAGAAAAAAAAAACATGAACAGTTTTCTGTGACATTTAAAGCTCCACTAATATCTCTGAACCTATTGTATGAGTTATGCTTGGCCATGTCGGGGCAGCATGTTCTTATAATAACATTTATTATAGCTGCTTTACTTCCTTCCTTATTATTTGTGGGGTCAAATATCACACCTGTTTAGTTACAATGAACACGGTGCAGCTGATCCTTGTGCATGAATGTCTGCTACAATCAATTACTAATAAGTAATGCTTCTGTTGACCATATCAAATAAAATAAAGTAATCAATGAGGGAAACATCTGGATTATCTTAATCTCCTCCCTGATCTGTGTCTCTGCTGCAGCTTCACCTGCTGACAAACTACAAGAACTAACTTCCTGTTGTTTTTACAACAGCTGCATGCACCTTTGACCTCATGGAGGATGTGTGGCTGTAATGACCACTGACGTCAGATTTAGTTAAATAAATTTATATTCAACTGAGGACAACTGAGGTTCTTTGAGTTTATTTCCATTATTTATCAAAGTGATGATTAACAAGAAGTTCATGTTTTCCACGAGATCTTGTCACTGAATATTGTGAAAATTAATAAATAACCGACACGCCAGGATTTTTTTTGGCATTGTATGTTTCTACAAACCATGGATACGTTGAATGTCGACGTTTCTGCATTAAAATCATCGTTTGTGTTTGACAGTGTGTTCATGTGTGTGTTTAATAAGGGATATTGGTCTATATACCTGCATTAACTCCTAAACAATAGTAATGCTATAAATACCCTATGGGTTAAACCAGAATTAATATTATATTAAAAATAAAAGAAGGAATAATACATGGGGGAGAGAAATTACAAAACAAATGTTTTTTCATCATCTTTTGAAACATTTAAAAGAGGAACCTTCTCTTCTCTCTTTTTGAACTCGTCTTCCCTTTCTTACTTCTGCTTTGTTGGTCCTTCTCTGTTTCTCCTGGAATCTGCAGGTTCAATCTGAAGACAGGATGATTTAACAGATACATTTGATTAGTATAAGAAATGGCCTCGGCTGTGAACGGCTGCTTATCAACTCTCCGGTTTCCACACAACAACAATTGATAAAGATCAAATATTAGCATGAATGCTAACTGCATATGTTGACACGTTGTCACTTAGACGTGCAAAACTGATGCAGAGGGAACAAGGGCACTTGCCAGTAACCTTTCAGCAGATCAAATTTTCTGACATACTTTGTGGCACCCACCTGGTCAATACAATCATCCATACGAGGTAATGGAACATAATCTGGCTTTGTCACCTTATTGACTTTTCAAAAATCTGAACAGAACCTGGGTGTCTTGTCACTTTTAGGCACCAACAAACATGGAGAAGCCCAGCTTGATGACCGAGGCACTGCAATCTCCTTATCAACTATATATTTGACCTCCGCCTCCAAATATTTACGCTTCTCAAGAGAAACTGGATAAAAGTGCTGCCGAATAGGCTGCGCATCATCTACATCAACGTCGTGCTCTATCCAGTCAGTGCGGGAAGGCACGTCACCAAACAAACACCCGGGATATTTCAAAATCAGCTCTTCAAATTGAACAGCATGTGCTTCTGGCAAATAGCCGAACAACCCCCTTAATCTTTCAAGGGTCGCTGAATTTTTTAGCCGCCCAGAGAGCAACCTCTCATCAGGCTCGAGAACAGCATCCTCCATGCATCCACGGTAGCCCCTCTTCCCAGTCTCCATCTAGCTCCGTGCAGTAAGAGCGCAAAAGAGACTTGAGTGTTTGGTGAAAGCGCTCCAAAGCACCTTGACTCTGTGCATGATATGCGGATGACTGGTTATGTCAAATACCCAACAGTGTCAACACTTCGGCCAATAGGTGAGAAGAAAAAGTTGACCCCAGGTCACTTTCTATGACCCTTGGGATTCGTCTAGGCCTTAACAACAGATCTTGCGGTTATTGTTCGTAAGAGATATGCTGCCGGTACCTGGTGCTTTGACACATACGTTAGCAAATACTGGCTACTAGACCTCACACGGGGCAGCGGCCCACACAATGATTAGATACTCAAATGGCTGACTGATAGCTGGGATTGGCTCCAGCGGAGCCGGCTTAATGACCTGATTTGGCTTACCAGTCAGCTGATGCGTGCTACAGGTTTTATTGTGCACAGAAACATCCCTCTTCATTCGTGGCGAGAAGAAATGGCGCAAAATCCGGAAACCCAAATGTACTCACCCATCATAAGCAAGTTTTATCACATGATCACAAAGCTTGGATGGAGTGACGACTTGAAAAATGGGATCCCCGACAAAATCCTCCCCATGGGGCACACAGTTCCTCACCAAAATACCGTCCTGAAGAAAGTAGTCCCTGTCTCACCTCACCATCTGACAGCACTGACCCAAACAACTCTTCCAAGGACGGATCCGCTCTCTGACAACTGCCTAGGAGACACGGATAAAGGAAAATCTGGTAATTGCAAAACATTTTCCTCCACATCCTCATCCACCCCCTTTCACTCAGCGCGACTTAATGACCGCGTCACCGCACATGGAGGGAAAACTTCAGTAAAACAAACTCTGATCAGGCAGTTCTGAGTCTGAGGGAGAGGGCGTGACTATCGGAGGAGGAGGAGAAGGCATATGTGCACAAACGCGACTGCCAGCCAAGTTGTTGCCAAAATGATGTCAATCCCTTCCAATGGTAACGCAGGTCTCACCCCAATAGGCATTTTGCCCTGCATCAAGGCACAGTCCAGATTCAGATTATGCACTGGAACAGGCAACACCCTCAACACTATTCCTCGCATCAGAATATTATCCCTGTTTCCATCTCATCCGAAAACAGCGAAATGGAGCCCCGAACATACGAGTTGACAGCACCTGTATCCCTCAAAATCTGAACAGGCACCTGTATCCCTCACTACCAACCTGTGTTACGAACCCTTCCAAGACAGGCTGATGGGACTCATTGAGGCCACCCACCATGCCAGATTCAGCATGTCCACCTTGCCAGTCTCACCCCAACAGGACCAGGAATACTTGCAGAAGAAGGTGTCACCCCTCCGTCCCCAACATATTGCCTCCTAGGCCCAAGCTTTGGGCAGTCTTGCTTCCAGTGGCCTGCCTTAGTAATGGCACATATTTCCTCCCATTTCAGGGAAAAAAACACCAAAACAAGCAGATGACTTGCCACCACCAACCTTCTGCCAGCCAGACTCCCACACTTTTACACAGAACATGAATATGCATAAGATATGACTACACACAATACATTTTGAACAACAAAAAGTTGTGTGTGTGTGTGTGTGTGTGTGTGTGTGTGTGTGTGTGTGTGTGTGTGTTTAATAAGGGTATATTAGTCTATATACCTGCATTAACTCCTAAACAATAGTAATGCTACAAACGCTATGGGTTCAAACATTATTAATAATGTTCAGTATTAATAATTAAGTACATTCAGTATTACACAAACACCACAACTACTGATGCTGCTATTATTTATACTACTATTAATACTACTACTACTACTACTACTACTACTACTACTACTACTACTACTACTACTATTACTACTACTACTACTACTTGTACTTATTCTACTACTACTACTACTGCTACTGCTACTACTACTACTACTACTACTACTACTACTACTACTACTACTACTACTTGGGGCGGCTGTATGGGTCAAATGCAGAGAAGAATTTCCCCAAGGGGATTAATAAAAGTGCATGTTTCTTTCTACTGCTATCACTACTACTGCTACTCCTAGGCAAGGCAAGTTTATTTGTATAGCACATTTCAACAACAAGGCGATTAAAAGTGCTTCACATAAAACCATTAAAAGCATCAAAACATAATGCAGATTTAAAAACAGTTAAGAAAACATTAAAACAGTCCAAAAGCAAAATTAAAAATACAAGTTGAAAAAGCAAAATACAAATCATAAAGGTTGAATGAAAGTTGCAGTGCAGTTTAAGAAATAAAATGCAGTAGTGGGATGCAGTAATTGAATCGGGTTCAATTAAAGGCAGCAGCGAACAGAAAAGTCTTCAATGTGGACTTACAGGAGCTCAGGGTCTCAGCAGACCTGCAGCTTTCAGGGACTTTGTTCCAGATATGTGGAGCAGAAAAGCTGAACGCTGCTTCTCCATGTTTAGTTCTGACTCTTGGAACAGGAAGTAGACCCGTCCCAGACCACCTGAGTGGCCGGGATGGTTCATAAGGTAGCAGCAGATCACAAACATACTTAGGCCCTAAACCATTCAGTGCTGTATAAACCAGTAGCAGGATTTTAAGGCAATTCTTTGTTCTTTCTTTGACGAGGGAGCCAGTGCAAAGATCTCAGAACTGGAGTGATGTGATCCACTGTCCTGGTCTTAGTGAGGACTCGAGCTGCAGCGTTCTGAATCAGCTGCAGCTTCCTGATTGACTTTTTACAGAGGCCTGTGAACACACCGTTACAGTAGTCAAGTCTACTGAAGATAAATGCATGGACAAGTTTCTCCAAATCCTGTTGAGACATACGTCCTCTAACCCTTGATATATTCTTCAGGTGATAGTCGGCTGATTGTGTAATTGTTTTTATATGGCTGTTCAGGTTGAGGTCTGAATCCATTACTACACCTAGATTTCGGGCTTTGTTTGAGGTTTTTAACATTAGTGATTGAAGCTGAGCGCTGACTTTCAATCGCTCGTCCTTAGGACCAAAAACAATTACTTCTGGCACATCCAGTTATTGATTTCTTCAATGCATTTAGCCAGCCCTTGTACCACCACATGTCATCCTAGTCAGCTCTGATGTGTAATTAGCTACCGACATAAAGTATTGTCGGTCCTTCAAGTAGGATTCAAACCAGTTAAGTGCTGCGCCAGAGAGTCCTACCCAGACTTTCAGTCTGTCTAGTAGCATGTCATGATCGACCGTGTCGAATGCAGCACTGAGATCCAGTAATACTAAGACTGAGGTTCTGCCACTGTCTGTGGATGTCGTTGAAAACCTTAACAAGAGCAGTTTCAGTACTGTGGTGCTGACGAAAGCCGGACAGGAAGACATCGAAACAGTTATTTTCGGCCAAGAAGTTGTTCAGCTGTTGAAAAAACACTTTTTCCATTATTTGGAGCTTAGCCGTTACCGACACCAGAGGGTTTGTTAGCCTGTCCACGGTAGCAAATAAGGCGTGTGTATTGTTTTTGGTTATGATGTCAGAGAAAAAGGCCTGTCTTGCATTTCTAAGTTCCAAATTATAATTGTGAAGTCTCTCTTTATAGATACCACAGTGAACCTGGAGATTAGTTTTTTGCCACCTGCGTTCAGCTTTCCGACACTCTCTTTTCTCTATTCTGACCAGTGTGGCATTTCTCCAAGGGGATCTTTTCTTACCCGAGACAACCTTCACCTTAGTGGGTGCAATGGCATCAATAACATTTTTAACTTTAGAATTGAAGCCATCCACAAGCTCATTGACTGAGATGCAAGAGAGGCCTGGTGTGGAGCAGAACTTCTGAATAAATAGTTCACTGGTGTTTTCAGTGATGTAACGCTTTGTCACAACCTCGGTTTGGACATTTGTGTGCAGGGAGATTGCACTCTCAAAGAAAACACAGGAATGATCAGAGAGTGCAACATCAGTCACAGCAACCTTGGAAATGTCCAGACCTTTGGTGATGATTAGGTCTAGAGTGTGCCCCTTGTTGTGGGTAGGACTTGTTACATGCTGAGTCAGGTCATAGTTACCAAGGACACCACAGAGCTCTATAGCCCCTCTGTCCTGGGGATTATCAACATGGATATTAAAATCACCAACAATGACAACACAATCAAGATGGTGCGTTATTTGTATTTATTTTTTTACTTTTTGCCGTTTTGTGTTATTTCAGGTACTTATAGGTGGTTTGTAAGCCTATGGATTGCTGTGTTAGAACAAGCCCGTACGATTACGGAGATTATGAAGGATCTTGTGAAACTGTTTTGGCCACCGCGGCATGTGACGTAGGGTCATTGGAGATTACGCAAGTACTTCAATTTAACGGTTACTTTAATTATTTTCTACCACATATTTCTCTTCTCACAAGGGTTTACGGTATTTTAAGCACTTTAAATGAAGTAAAACATGCTGTGGTTCCGGAGATAATTAAGGAAATGTAAAAGAAAATGTTGCAATTTTCGTGTCTGATAAGAGGCGCAGGGCGGCTACATTTTAAGCAATAGGACTTTCTTTTTCATGTGCATCAGTTCTCTTTTCAAGATCCTGGGCCTACTGGTTATTTCCCACTTCCAGAGTGTTTCTGCCTTTGCAGATTGCTTATTGTTGATGGTTTTCAAATTTCTTCATGTTAACTGGTCGATGATGTCATTATTGAGGTTAATGAAAGTCCACAAACAGATCACAGTTTGGAAAGGCTAAGTGCATTTATTCTATTGTAAAACACCTGCGTATGAAGACATACATATTCAAAAAACATATTTGTTTGCAGAAACCTTGATCTGTCTATTTCTTTAAATTCCTGACAGAAAATCACTCCATTTGATTAACAATGAGTACACTTCATTACTACATGAAGACCTTTCTGTAAATCAATACCCTTATAATCTGTATATCAAAAGCTGACATGTTAAATTTGATTGTTACATTATGAAAATAATCTTTGTTTCTGTTTTTAAACCATAAAACCCATTCATTCCTTTTGAAAGTGCCTGCCCTTTGTCATGGGACATTTTATATATTATGTATTGTATATTCTCCTATAAATAAATAGTGTACTCTAGACTATCAAAGCTTGCCATATGTGACTGTTTCATGCAGAAGTTGACTCACTGCATGCATATCCTCTTTTCTGTCTTTGAATAACAATCAAAGGAAAGTGTTCCCCATTCCTCTCCCCCAAGACACAAACATCTAGCCACCCTTTTGGGGACATATATAGGACAAGAGATGGTTTACCATATTCTTAATAATGGGAGGTGGTGGGTGGAGGTCATGCGGCAGATGGTGGGCCAGGGTCATCTCCCAGGCATCGATCAGATGAACATTCAGTCCTTTGAACACGACTCTGAGCACCTTGTTACATTGCAGTGAGTGCCAGTCACTGTTGCTTGTCGCCACAGGAAGCGTCAAAACTTTGGGGTTTCCCGTCCGGATGACGACCAGCGTGCCTGGAGCCCTGTCCAGCAGCCGCACCACCGCCCTGCGGATGCTCTGTAGCCTCCTGATGTAGATCTCCATGGGGAAAGTGCCGAAGTGAGCCCAGACGCCACAAACTACGACAGTGTTGGGGCCTCCGATTAAGCCATCTAGCTCATTGGCAATGTAACGAAGCTCGCTGGTTGAGACGGGGACAATCCGAATGGGAGGGCCGTGGAAGCGGGACGTCACCAAGATGTTGTTTGCATAGTCCAATAAGATGTAAGGTCCAGCTTTTTTTGGGCTGTGCAGGTCAAACTCCTGAAGACCTGAAAGTATGACAGGGGAACATATTAAGCTGCAGTGGGAACAAAACCAAACGGTTGCTAGAAATCACTGTGGATCAGCTACCTGGTAGAGCTGCATTGAGGAATTCAAACCACTGCCTGACGGTGGAGTCTCCATACATGTGGACCGTCTTGCCTTTCAGACACTCAGTGATGGAAGACTCGTTGAATTGGCGAACTGTGATGCCACTTATTGCTCGCCACACACCCTGGTAGTAATAACCAGAGGGTCCAGATGTCACATTGCTGCTCTTCACCTTCACCTGACCTGAGAGGAAGTTTAAAGAATAAGACCAACACCAAGCTATATAGTAGAATCTCTTATGTTTTATCCTTACTCCTGAGAGACTAGAAACACTGCTAAAAGCTGAAGCCACATTCTTAAACTTTTAGCCTCATTCTCCATGTTCCTATCACTCTTTTGAAATTGGGCTGAATACTGTTCAGAAGAATGCTACCCGGAAGAATGTAGTAAGCTTTTTCCTGATCTTTCTCTTACTTTTCTTTGTATGTAAACTCGTATGAGTGAGCCACAACAGATATAAAAGGACCTGCTAAAGTCAAGGGATGGTGAAGAATAAAGATTGATGTTATTGCTGTGTCATCTGAGGTTCACAATGTCACTGAAATAAAGAAAAAAGATTTCCATATGAAAAACATCTCCCCACAGCGAGGCCATGGATGACTGCAACAGGAGGGAGTCTTAGTTTTATTTTAGATCTTTGGTTGCATATTTGGGGTATTTGCCATACTCAAAAACTCACCAAATGTTGCACACTTGTCAGGCCTGGTGAAAATAGAGGTATGATATAGGTGTCATATTTGTGTTTAAAAAAATGCGCCCTCTAGAAGTTGGACCCAGAATGTCCATCTCCACCTGCTCTACAAAAAAGACTGTCAGACCACTAAACTCCGCCTACTTAGATTTTCCACCATTTTGAATTTTGTGAAAAACACATTATTGTGAACTAGTCCTACATGCTTGGTCCGATTCATATCAAACTTGCTGTGGTCATTAAGCTTTTTGATATCTCATTGCGTTGAAGAGGTAACGACAAATTAATCTCTTAGGGGCGTGTCTTGTTTTTTAATACTCATAACTTCCAAACTATTTGGACTAATGATTCCAAATGTGCAGCATATGTGTACATTGCATCTCGTAACATGCACAAAAATGTTTGTGCAATTTAAAGACTAGGGGGCGCTACAGTAATTCGGCCAATTTCTACCTTTTTGTCATTTCTCGCCATTTTCAGCGTTTGTACTTTTACGAACTTATCCTACAATATTCTGTTCAAGGATGATCTCAAACCCTTATGATGAAAAGTTGTGCTAATTGCGTGCTTTCGGTGAACGGCATCAGATTTACATGTAATTTACATGACGTGGACTACTCTTCACGTAGAGAAACATGATGCATGTGTATGTTCACATTGTCATAGCGCCACCTACTGGCAAAATAAAGTGAAATGTTTTATACTATGATGTATTACTCCTTGTGTAGTGGCTTAGAATGCTCAAATGCTCATGAAACTCCCTACACATTTTTCATGTTTCCTCATTAAGTGGCTTGTACGAGGGATTTTGGAGAACTTTCTTCTAATTTAAATGTTTTGATATTTTCAACAATAGTCCCGATCTGTCGTAACAGACAATATTGAGTCTGACATACCTATATAAATTACTATACATAATGATTCTAACATTTTATTCTGGGATGTCCCATTACAAACTGATTACATAAGCTTATGACATCAAGAACAAATCTGTTTGTACAAGTGGTTCTTGCATGAGGACCATTGTCTGTAGCACATTATGTTTTGAATTATTATTATAGGCAGTGGTGGCAGTAACAGTAATCATACATATGAAATGAAATATATAGATATGCTTTACCTTCTTTTTGTGGCCACACGGTGACACTAGCAGATCCTGGAGCCCGAATGTAGACTTTCAAGTTAACACCACTGAAGAAAAGTGCACATAATATATCTCTGAAATACATTTTAACATTAAGGACATAAATACAAGAGGACAAACATTTGAAATGAGTTAATCAAATTAGAAAAATCTAGCACAAAAGTTTTAAACAACTGCTAGAAAGTTTGGTAAAACTTTATAATAACTACACGCTATTTAGCATTAGTAAAGCAATAGTAAACACTTTTTTCATCATTTATAAAGCATTGTTCCAACACTCATTAGGAACTCATTAGTATGCAATTCATAAAGACAGTTATAAATGTTTTATTCTTGATTAATAAGCTTGACTATTATGCGCTTCATGATTGGGTTTTCATACTTTATAAATGATGGATTCTCCATTTGTAAATTAAGTAATATATATTACAAACCAATTAAGGACTTATAGATGATGCACTAATGGTTCACATGTGACATGAAGCATGCATCTGGAATAACTTGGGGACTGCTCGAGAAGGCATTTTTGGGAAATCTTGCTCATATCATGCTGGATGTTCATAGTTATGATAAAAAAAATGTCATAAAAGTGAATTATTTGAAAAAATAAAATAGTTTTACAACTAAATTCTGAAAAAAATTCTATAAAATAACACAACTATTAGAACTCATGTGGGGTCATATGATAAAAATATAAAAAGATATAAATCAGTTGCACGGGTCAAAGTTGAGGAAAAAAAATTAAAATAGCTGCTTATAACCCGCATTTTTCGGTAGTTAATATCCTTCATTCTGATCGGCTATTGCTCTTGTGTGTGCGGTGTTTTAGTGCCGCAGTTTTGTTGGATTGTTTTGTCATGTTTTGTTATAACTGTGACCTATTATATTGAGTATTTGAACAGCGCTCTAGGAAGCAGTGTTCTGATGTACGTTTCTGGGGCTTTTATTGTGAAGGGAAAAATGGAGAGGAGGAGAGGAAATGTTCTAGTGAAGTGTGGAACGAGAATAAAAGTGGTTGCCATCTTGTGCAAACTATGCAGCATTGTGTTGTTGTTTTTATTAATAAAGTGAAGTATAGGCGCAAGATAAACCCTCGGCTACATAACTAAATGTAAAGGTTCTTGTTGATGTGAACTACATGCATTGTCCGTTAATGACGCAGAACCATGTCATGTGCGTATTTATGTAAACAATATCAGACGGCACTGAAGGCCAAGATCGAAAATGCACTGCCCGCCACTGCTACTGAATCACTTTGACATCTTGTTATGTCTTTCAAACACATATTGCAAAGATGTGATTTGCATTACCTTACATCTTTACAACATCTTTATATTCAATCTTAACTGCCTGTAGTTACAAACTTCTGAAGTTCACAAAAGAGATACATAGGTAAAACTGTATATATGTACTTAGACGTCACACAAAATATCAGTATCTCTGCTCCTTCACCTTTGAAAGAGCTTCTTCTCCTGGTCCGTGATTTGTTGGTTATGTACTCCCATAGCGTGGTTGATCCTGGCATCACAGCTCAGTTTCTTCGGCTTATAGCAGAACCAAGGCTCACCTGTACGGAGGTCAGTGTGGTTGCACAGCAGCTGGGTTGGACGTAGGCAGACCTCACAGATGGTGGTTTCAGAGAGTGATCCTGAGCGGAAGAGGCTCTTGAAGTAAATCCTGTCTGGCTCTTCTCTGTTCAGCCTGTTCAGCACTGAGATGGCCTCACCAGGGTGAACCAGCGTCACCTGATTGGATAGAAACCAGAATTTAATTCATGTTCTGTCATCTCAAACAAGACAAATGAAGTGAATTCTTCAAGTTCTGCAGATTGACGTCTGATGATAAACTCTGGAGAATTGTCTATCCATTCTATTTGTCTGCTTTCATGTAATCTGATCATTTTAGCATGAAAAGCTGACCAACTTGCTACCTACATAACCTAACAACCAACATAATGTAATGACCTAGCCTTACTTCTAACACCAAGAAGTATAGAGGTCAGGTAAAAAAAAAAAAAGTAAGTTACGTTCACAACTAGCACAGCTACTGTGTAGTATTTCCCCAATATGTGTGAGCCTTCTAGGTGCTGCTTTTAGAGAGTCGACTAAAGTTGGCAGCGCTGTCCTGTTTCATTGGAAACGTTGCATCCACATCAGGCAAATTTATGTTATACATTTTTCCATGATACTTAACACTCGGTCAGACTAACTAGCTAGTTTCGGGTAAATAAATCTACCAGTGACAGTTTGCAGCTGAAAGAATCTACAACCATGAGAATCTGCTTTCGTCTGAAAATAAAGAGTCTCAAATTACTCAGATTTTGAGTGGTAAATCTGTCCCTGTTAGCTTCACAAACTGCATATGTGCCGTGCAAGAGGTGAAAGTTAACAGGCATAGCAACAGTAATTAAGGAGTCAGGTCTTTGCGAACAATGAATAATTATATTAAAAACACATCACATTGAACATAATGGTTTTAGCAATCACCTCAACCTGTGCGTCTCCTTCCCAGAGTAAAGAGAATACAGCAGAGTAGCTCCCATTCAGAAGATCCACCACTTGTCCAGCAACTCCTGCTTCAGGCTTCCGGTTGTGCAGCCGGACGAGTAGGAAGTCCCCCCCAGACTTCTTGGGACGACCCTGGAAGTCAGAGGTTTGTATCATGACCTCCAGCTGATCCCCTACATGCCACTGTCCTCCTCTCCTCCCTGGGAGAATGGTGAAGCTGCTGTGAGCTGGATCACTGGTCTCTCAATTCATGCTCAATATTGAGCTTAGATCTGTTTTTTTATTTTGAGAAACGCATCACGGCGTCGCGTCAAATCGCGCATGCGCAAGCGTAACCTGTTAACGGCGAAAGTACAGGCATTTGTACATGTATTTATTAATGACTTAGTTTTATATCCGTGTACTTTGTACTTTTGTAATATGTGAAGCCAGCAGCTCATTGTTGGTAGAAGACACGAGCACCGTGGCTCGTTTCACCTCCTGCTCCGGGTTCAGAGAGCCGCTCCGGGTTCAGAGAGCCGCTCCGGGTTCAGAGAGCCGCTCCGGGTTCAGAGAGCCGCTCCGGTGCGAGGAGAACTCCGCTGCTCCTCACAGGAGAGCTGCTGTTGCATCTTCACCCTGGGAGCGTTTAAAACGCAGATGTAGCGGTCTACTTTTCACGCGACATATTTTTCGACGCTCTCTGTCCGCTGGTGTGTGTGCTCAGCGCTCACCTGTGTGCGCGCGCACGTATCCGTGGTCAACGGGGCGGAGAGGTTTTTTTGTGTGTTTTTGAACGATGACAAGCCAAAGTGAAATAGTAACGAGGCTATTTTTAAAATGTAGGGAGTAGAAAGTCTACGTATTTGCGTGAAAATGTAAGGAGTAGAAGTAAAAAGTCGTCTGAAAAATAAATACTCCAGTAAAGTATAAATACCCAAAATTTCTACTTAAGTAAGGTAACGAATTATTTGTACTTCGTTACTTGACACCTCTGCACATATGTAGTATATTAGGTTACTGGCAGCATTTAGTTTTCATTATAACATTTAAATTAGAATATACGTAGTTTATTAAGCATTGCGTGTGTCTTACCTCAGCAGAGAATCGTTGAGAGATTCGTTTGACTGTCACTTTATCTCCCGCTGGTTCCTGGAAACTTTGCTCTCTTTCTCAACCTCCAGGTTTTGCATTTGAGGGTATGAGCACCCTGCGCTGTACCATGAATCTGCTTTTATCAAAAAAACTGCAACTCGGGTTGTTGAGTGACTTATTTTCTGAAACACTCCCATGTGCCAAGAGAGCTGCACCAAACATTGCAATAGAGACAATATAGAGTTTATTTGACAGGCTGGTAGTAAAGAATGAAATACAAATACAAGAAATACATGAAAAACGATTTATGATAAGACACAAAAATAATAATTGTTATGTAACAAAAAATAAATGCTGTCTACGGCCAAATCACAATCTACACACTCACGGACATAATAGGCATAATACATATTTCAGTAGAGTTTATTTGCTCCTTTTCTCTATAATGCCCACTGCATATGTCATTAAGACAGTTGTATGATCACTGAGGTGTGAGGAAAACTTCCGTATTAAAAACTAACCCTGAGGTTTAGGGTGGTCCCACTGTCAAATCGTCGAGTTTTTGAGGGTTCTCTTGCAGACATTTGTATGAACCCTTTCTGTAAGTCAGCATCTCTGCAGACTTTGCATGGAGACGTAAAAAAAAGGGGAAAGAAAGAGGTCGGCACATGGGTGTTCAGATGTTCCATTTAAGGGTTAAAGATGGATACATAAAAATACATGAAATCAGAGGAAGCAGAGACGATATTACATAGATTTTTTTCATTTAACATTTATTTTTTATCATTGAAGCTGTTTTATAAGAAATGAGTAAATAGATTATTTGAAATGACCTCTCATCTTGTGAGGAAAGAGCCTGGAAGATGTTAAAATCAGGGAGTAAAAGGTTGAAATAGTTAAGGTCAAAGTTAAAAGCCATGTTACTATTAGTATGCGCACACACAACACTCATATGACAATATGCTTTCATATGCTGAATTGTTTGTTGTTGCTGTTGTTGTTACCGCCACCTGCTGGAGATTCTTTGCCTTACACATTCATTTGAAAACACAGTTTTCTATTGTAAAGCCTTAAAGTTTAGATTTGTCCAAACTACTGTGATGGGATGGGGTTTTCCATCTTATTTGTGGACTAAATCTGCCTTCTCCTATTTCATTTCTGCCTGCACCTGCTCCATGCGTCCTGCACCCTGTCTTTGGGTCACAAAGCGCCCTCACGTTGCAGCGCCACCACACCGCTGATGCCCGGCCGGGTCGCGTCACGCTGCCGCCTTCATGGAGCCCTCCCGCCGCGTGTCCACGGCTCTGGAGCGGCTTCCTTTCACCAACACCGCGCTGAAGAAGCTGCCGGTGGATGACTCAGAGGAGCCCGGGGTGTCCCGCGCGGTCCCGGCGGCGTGTTTCTCCAGGATTCGGTCTCTGCAGCCCCTGGTTCGTCCGACCCTCGTAGCCCTGTCCCAGCCGGCGCTGGCTCTGCTCGACCTGAGCGCGCGGGACGTGTGGAGCGACCCCGCGGGCCCGGAGTATCTGAGCGGCTCCACGCCGCTGCCGGGCTCTGAGCCCGCCGCGCACTGTTACAGCGGGCACCAGTTCGGGCTGTTTGCCGGACAACTGGGAGATGGAGCGGTGATGTACCTGGGGGAGGTGGAGACGGGCACTCACGGGCGATGGGAGATTCAGGTGAAAGGTGCAGGGGTCACACCTTACTCCAGGTATTTTTACTTTTTGTGTATTTGTGTGCTGGACTGTGATCACATTTATCATTTAATTTAAGACTACACATCTGGAGCAGTTTATATAGGCTGCTAAATGATAGATTAAGTGAGAATATGACCATTTCAATAGCAGGTGACGCAGCCAATCTTTCATAAGCCTTTTTAACCAGAGGCACGTGAATGCATTAACCCAACGAGAGCTGCTTAAGAGCTTAACTGCTTGGCACACATCAAACGTGTCCCTCATTGCTTCACAACTGTGTGCTCAGTAGAAAGTAGTGCACCTTTATTTCCTCTGCCGATTTGAGCTGTTATATTTGAGCGTTATATGAAGAATATTTTGAGATTGTCATATATTGTATATTATGAGTATTATTTTTACACATATATGCATGAGAGGGGGTGTATATCTATACTTTTTTGGTTGCCAAACTGAAGTATAAAGCTCTAATCTAATTATTGAGATTCTTTCAGAGTTGAATATCAGACACGTCTGTGTGACAAACACATTTCCTCAGAGATGGCGATGGCAGGAAGGTGCTTCGCTCCAGCATCAGAGAGTTCCTGTGCAGCGAGGCCATGGCCGCCCTGGGGATACCCAGCACCCGGGCAGCCTCCCTTGTGACCTCTGACCTCTATGTCAGCAGAGATCCACTCAACAGTGGCAGGCGCATTCCTGAGCGCTGCTCAGCCGTCCTGCGTCTCGCACCTTCCTTCATCAGGTAGTCATCTCCCTTCATCTCTCGAGTTTTCATACACCAGAAAGCTGTGGATACATATTTGTGTTTCTCTTTGTTTTAGATTTGGATCTTTTGAGATCTTCCTGGGTGGAGATGATTTCTCAGGCCTGCGGGGTCCCAGTGCAGGGCGGTATGACATTCGCGCTCAGCTGCTGGATTATGTCATTGAGACTTTTCATCCTTGTATCCAAAAGACTCACAGCAACCGGAAAGTCAGGAATCTGGCATTTTTCCGAGAGGTGAGGACAGAGGGTTTTCTTTGAGCGAAGCTGGGCTAATAATGGAAAACTCTGTTGAGGACTCAAAACCTGAAGCGTGCTGTCTTTTTTTCATTTTGATGATCATATTTTACTTGTGTAAACCAGGTGATGATGCGAACCGCTAAACTTGTGGCCCAGTGGCAGTGTGTTGGTTTTTGCCATGGCGTCCTTAACACAGACAACATGAGCATCTTGGGTCTGACGCTGGATTATGGCCCCTTTGGTTTCATGGACAGGTAGGCTGCTGAAAGTGTGAGGGCACTTATTCATTTGACCAGAGCGTCTTCTTAGCTTTTGCTTTCACTAGTTGGATCATTGCTATCTGAAAAACTGCGTCTAAATATCAGATAACAATCTGTTTTGACACTATTCCTAACGTATTCTACGCCCCCACCCGTGTGTCAGATTTGATCCAGATTTCATTTGCAACACCTCGGACAAAAGAGGGCGCTACTCATACCAAGCCCAACCATCTGTGTGTCGCTGGAACCTGGCTCGCCTGGCAGAGGCGTTGGGCTCAGAGTTGGATGCCGCCAATGCGGCGACGGCTCTGGATGAATTCATGCCCACGTACGAGGCCTTCTACCTGAGTATCATGCGGAAAAAGTTGGGCCTTGTGAGAAAAGAAGAGCCGGAGGACAGCGAGCTCATATCCGACCTATTGCGCCTCATGCATAACACTGGTACAAAGGCAGAACACTTTGATGAGGAAGATTTATGGCACATTTGATACTCTGATAATGTGTTAGGCAATAGAAACTTCTTGACAATGTTACACAGTTATGCTTTTGCAGTCTTGTCATGGTACTATGACATCATGTGTTTTCAGGTGCGGATTTCACCAACACCTTCCGCCTGCTGAGCCGTGTCCCCTGGCCTGAGGAGGGCGACAGTGAGAAGGCCGCAGTGGGACCAGTAGTGGACCTCGTCCTCGAGCAGTGCGCCTCTATCGAGGAGCTAAAGGTGTCAAATGAGCCAACTATGGAGAACCGGTGAGGGAGTGTATGGTGGATACATGTGTGTTTCTTCACAGAGCAGCTACTGTATAACAAGAAAGAAAGTATAGCTGCCCCACCATATACTCCTAATATTGAATGTGCATTTAACACTAGTTGATACTTTCATTGGTGTCAAATTACTAAAAGTCCCTCCCCCTCTCATCTCTTTGTCCTTTCACATGCTAGCATTTTGGGGAAAAAGCTTACCAAGACAATATGTAAGTTAAATGTTTGTTTTGTAGCATTTAGAAGGATTTGTATTGAGACAGTAGCAGTCGTACATGTAACATTATGTTGGATTAGAGCTAGATTTGTGGTCAACATCATCTAACTAGCATTTCTTTCTCCAATTCTAGTGAATTGGCGATGATTCTGTCCATGGCTCAAACCAACCCAGTCATGTTTGGGATGGTGGCGGACAGACCAGCTGTGTCCCTGCAACTGGAACGGATGGGACGGCTAAAGGAGCTGCTCCAGACGGATCAGGAGGAGCTTCAGAAAAAGCAACGCGATGACTGGATTCGCTGGGTTAGCCGGTACAGGTATGGAAAGGAAGTAAGACCTAGGCTTTCCAACCCTTTCATTATTTCTATTAAAGGGTTTTAACGTTGCATTTGTTAACATGTGTTAACTCACGTAGGTATACGATGTTAAAGGGGCTGACATTCAGAGCATATCTGTGATCGAGCCTAACAACACCCTTGAACAGTACATTATTGACGATACAGTACTGCCTCTCGTACCTTATTGCTTAAATAACATATTGGTCCATATATGAAATTGTATCTTTTATAAATAAGTAATTCTGAATATGGACGCATACAATTTGGCATTCTGATATAAGCCATTTATGTGATTCCAGCATATAAAATGCACATCCACAGTTTCTTGCTTCTTCCAAACACTTTCTCTCGTGCTGAAACCCCAGGAGGCGTTTAGCCAGGGAGTGTGACGACACCAGTGACTTGTCTCTAATCGAAAAGGAGAGGCTCGTTGTGATGAACAGCACCAACCCCAATGTCGTCCTGCGCAACTACATCGCCCAGAATGCAATCCTGGCTGCAGAAAAGGGGGACTTCTCTGAGGTTAGGAGATAGATAAGAGTGTTTTCTTTCTTTGTCAAAATATCCACTGTTGTGACTATAGATTAATGAATAAAAGTCAAACAGTGGCACACATTAGTGCAGTACTTTCTCCGAAAGTACAGCGATAGGGTCGACGGCCTCAATAAGGATTCGGTGCAGGTGGTGTGTCGCTGTAGTCACTGGAATATGTTGTACTGAGGGATGTGGATAACGGAGCACTTCCACGATGGCTAGCTCGACTGTTTTCAAAATGGCGGCCGAGTCACAAACTTTCTCATTTTGCAGCTAAACAGTTCACTCAAATACATGTCTGTCAGTCTAACAGCATATCACGTGCTGCACGAGCAGTGATTGACATCTGCATTAGAGATTCAATGGTTCTGATGGTTGTTTTAGGCGCTGTGGAATCTTGCAAACGCCATTAGGAGCACGAAGAGGAGATAGAGGAACCAGATTTAGTTTAACAAATGATCTGTCCCATCTACTCGTGGGACAGTTTCAGCAAATAATTAAGTCATCTTTCTGAAAGGTTACTAACTACAGCTTTCTGAGTTGTCTCATTGGAGTTTGTGAGTTTTTGCCTCAAGGATCAATAGAAGTCATCATATCTGTTCTTTGTCATGCAGGTCAACAGAGTCCTCAAAGTTCTGAACAAACCATATTCTGATACATTTGGACTGGAGTCTTTGGATGGATCTCATGCATGTGAAGAAAAGGCACTGAATGGCAGGGAACTTGCCTACAACAAGAAACCTCCCGTCTGGGCACAAAGCATCTGTGTCACCTGATCATCGTAAAGCCTCCCGGACAGGTGAAGGAGAGAGGTCTGTTTCCACAGGTGGACCACATAGGACTCAGTTTTCAGAGCAAGCAAGTTGTCGTTGTCGGTGCTGCTACCTCTGCTACTGCCGCTGTTCTCCACTTCCACCTCAGACTTTGTTTCCTGCTTCCTGAGAGGAGGGTGTCATGTGACCCAATGTGTTCCAGTGTTTATCAGTATGGTCACAGATCAGTGTCCATGTGATCACGATGCCCATTAAAGAGTATCACTTACACCGTTATCCTAAAGCTGATTTGGACCAAATTTGACCGAATGGTCACCGCTACAAGCCGATGAACTTGCTGATGATGTATGATGGCTCAGATGACCAGTCACACAGTGACCTGTCTGGGTCTGAAACATGGGAACACACTGGCAGCAACTATTTACAATCGTAGACTGCTAAGGTCAATATGTTAATAATCACAAATATGAGCAAAATAATTACCGTTCATTTCTTAAAGCTACTGTAGATATAATGATTGTTTCTTTGATTGGTATTTTGTTGCTAATAGTTTCTCAGAAATGAAAATAAAAGATCACGTCGGTTTTGTCATAACGTGTGTTGATTAATTATGTTTAAAACCTTTATACAGTATAGTGAGCATTATCTCTGTAGAACATGCGAATATATGGAGATGTTTCTTACTGGTTTGAAGTGAATTTTGGTGCAACATTTTAATCAAATGATGGCAGTTGGGTAATTAAACACTGTCATCAAATTTAATAAAACCACACACACAAGCTTATTAGCTGAGTTTTTGAGTGTTAAACTCTGTAAATAATTTGAAATGTTTTTTAATTTATCACAATTTAACAGACAATATTTACCCTAATGATGATAGCTCAGATTTGTAAAGAGCAAATATGATAGATTATTTGAATTCAAATACCCACTACTGATCATGCATTTCATTTATATTTCATTTATATGCATTTATATTTATATGCATTTTATTGGCTGTTGTAAACACATTCACTCTCATGGAAACTGATAAGAAGGAACAAAGCATTTATTGTAAAATTTGTTTAGTCTTGGCAGTGACAGTGATTACATGTCTGTAAAACATGTTGTGAGGTACTAAGTAACAGTTACTTGCAGGTTGAAAATAGCCAATTTACTAATTGTTTTGAGTAAAGCTAACATGATATACCCAGGAAAAAAATAACAGCTGGGGTCTGAGCATGTGCAGAAGCCAGCATTCAGTCCATGCGTGCCTAAGACACAGTGGATCTAGCTGACTCAGAAGCTTAGGCAAGAAAGACAGCTTGGATTTTGAATCTCATTTTTTCTTTTGAAGAATAAGGTAAGTTATCAAGCAAAATAACTGTGTGTAAATTGTTTAGTGTTTCTTACTGCTGCTAATGTTCAACATATGTTCAACATTTCAACATATGAACTATGGGGAGACCAGGGATCGAACAGGCTACCTTGTGGCTACAGGACAACCACTGAGCTAGTCAGGTCACCTGAAAATGTATTTAATCGTCAAATAATGAAAGTTGACGAACGCATTTTGGTTGCAGGGCGCGCAACATTGAGCACCCGGAAAGTCTTGAGTTACAAGTGAACGCCGCATGATCGAGCTTTCTGCAGAAGTGACGTTAAACAAGGTTGTGTTGAAACGTGCAGTGCGTGTTAAGAGTCACATTTACTCTTTGTAAACTGTTTCCCTGGAGAACTGTGTAGCAGGTTTACAAGAGGCTGCAGCAACAGTAAGGTATTGTGTACCCAGCATGCAGTTCTGTGATGTAATTTTATGAATGTACAATTATTAGTGGTACAAATTGTTTATTTGTCACGAACTGTTGTGTCGCGGTGTTTTGCGCTGTTAAAGAGCGTTAGTTGTGGGTTATTAACTGCTGTTATAAAGTTTTAATGACTAAAGTTAAAACCATGACTAAAGTTCTAACCCTGACACATAAGTAGCTCAGACCGCTGCACACACAGCTGGGAACATTACTTTTTGGTGCCTGAGTACTCCTTACTCATTATTTTTAGTTACTTAAACTCAAGTATAAGTATACTGCACTAAATAAACATGTATTAGTACAACATACAATACATAGTCAATTTTACTTTCCTGTAACAAGTTCCTTTACTTGATATTTAAGGCAATCGTTTTGCAAGCTTTTTGTAAGTAAGGTTAACTAATTGGATTTTACAGTGTAGGTTTAGCTATCACACAGACAGAGGGGAAAACGGCATTGTATACCTTCTGTTGCGTGACACAAATGACGACAGTAGACTACAATGTTGTGTGCCGATGGACATTAGTTTCTCTCGACAATATTGTGGAGCTAGAGCTACAACCATAATATAGTATTTGCACTTTAAGTTGTGATATAAATCATTTGGCTTCATATAGTTGATAAATGGCATGCGTTTAGTGTAACTTGTAAATCAATTGGAATCTTTTATGTGTGACGATGTCGCTGTATGTGTGTGTGTGTGTGTGTGTGTGTGTGTGTGTGTGTGTGTGTGTGGGCTCGCTCCGTTTGGAGAAGTTTTGACTCTTTTCTCTCTTGCTAGCTACCGTGCGTTGTGAGTGAAGCAGAACGCTACAACAGGTCAGACAGCACAACAGGTCAGACTTTTACACAGCACAACATGGCATGTGTTTTCTGAGCTAATGCTACATGGCACACACACACACACACACACACACACACACACACACACACACACACACACACACACACACACACACACACACACACAGCTGTTCACAGCCCCATATATAAAGTTGTACACATTTCAAACTTCAAACCAAAAAAGCAGGTGTTTGTTATGGGAACTCTGTCCTGCTCCATGTGCCCGTCTCCCCACGTGAACCACGTCTTCCAGACTAAACAATGCTTATCTTCTCACTTTCCCCCTAAATACACCTTGAACATCAAAGTAAGGGTTTCTTTCATGTCTCTCCTAATAAATACAGTACTATTGTCTGTTTATTTTGTGTTGCAGGAAACCTCCACCAGGCTGATGTTGAGGCCCAGGTGTCTCTACTGAGCCTCAAGGCTCATCATGCTGGTAAGTCACGGGAGACTCGGAGCGAGGACCCAAATGCAGATGCGTGGTGAAAAATAAAATAGCTTTATTCCTTGCAGAGCAGGCAGGATTCACAAACAAGATTCTCAAAAACACCAAACGGCACAAAAAGCAGGAACAAAAGGCAGGAACAAGGGCACACACACAGTATCACACAGTACGACCAGACAAGAGAACAGAAGACACAGAGGGCTCAAGTACAAGGAGAAGGTGTGGGTGATTAGACACAGGAAGAAACAATCAGCAGACAATCACCAGACAGGAAGTGCAGAGGAACAGAGGACACATGAGACAAGGACCTTCAAAATAAAACCGGAACACAAAACATCATAACAATCGGTAACCAATGTCTCTCTGTCCTTCCACTGCAGGGAAGAGGACTCCTGCCCAGGAAGAGACTCAGTTCATGGAGAAGCCGACGGCCGAGGGAGAGGATTCCAGTTCATACAGTAACAATAAAGTCAGTCATGGACATTGTATGTATATTTCATTGCTTGAATATTTCATTGCTTCCAGTGCTTGAATTTGACTGATTACTGTCAAATTACTTTAATTAAAACATGTTTAAATTCTCATAGTAAGTGACGAAAGAAACTTGATGAAAAAGTGTTGTTGCTTACAAAACTTTTCAAACTAAAAACAAAATGTTAAATTTGTATTTAAAATGTTAAAATATTAAAAGAAATGACTCATGTAATAACACTGTATTCATTTACAGTATTAAAATGAATACAGTGATGCATGTTACAGTAAATTGTGATTTGCTGTAAACTGTACACGGTTACTGTGATCAAAAGTACAGTATTTTGATAACTACTGTAATAACAATGACGGTACTGGGATTATACTGTAGAAATGACTACAGTAATCCATGGGTACTGTGATTCATTTTGCAGTAAGCATACTGTAAAATTAACTACAGCTACTTACTTGCTAATTGCTGTCAGCAAGTTACTATAAATTCTACAGTAATCTTGTTACAGTGTATTATTGAGTTTTTCTTTAAAGCCAGATTGTGCCGTTCAACAACCACACTTAAATATCTGGGGTTTTGCAGTTTCTGCGTCACCTTCACACGTTCCACAGCACTTTCACTGAGCCCGTCTACCCCGGGTTTGGGATGGAGTCCGATGACAGCTCTGTAACTATTTCTGCAGTGGAGGCTTTGCAAGAACTCGTTCCTCTGTCAGCAAGTGCAGAAATAATTGACGGATGTTGAATGAAAATGGAAATTGTTTTTTTCTGCTCAGAAGGTTGCAGCAGAGCTGAAGAATACTGTACATCTGATGAGTTGGGGAAAAAAGATAATTCTGAATTTTCACTTTGGTTGTCAATTGAATTGGTAGCATCTTTCATCTACTTTTAACATTTGATTGTTCTTAATTCCTCTTCGGGATTGCTAATGTTTATTTCCGGCTAGTACAGTCTATCCAGTGTTTCTTTAAAACGGCGTTACTTTTAAAATCAGAACTGCTCCAAACTAATTTTCTTCATTAAAGATTTTATTTCCAATGCAATACCAGAAGAGTAATCTTGTTAAAATATTCTCATCCACGCGACTTGACAGCAGAGGCGACACTCCTGACGTACGTGTGTGTGTGTGTGTGTGTGTGTGTGTGTGTGTGTGTGTGTGTGTGTGTGTGTGTGTGTGTGTGTGTGTGTGTGATTTAGACCAGAACTCCGTTAAACCTTTTATCTGGGTCAGACCTCCAAACCATTTGTGGTGAAAGAGCTCTGTCCATTCAATTATAATATAGGTATAAATGTCAATAAATGCTTAAAGACATTTAAGTGTTTCACATCACATTTGTTTTCTCTAGAGAAGATTGATATGGTTCATTTTCCATACCAATGTTTTGTCAGGAATAACATTTAATAGACAGATCAAAAGTTCTGCAAACAAATGTTTATTGATTATGTATGTCTTCATACGCAGGTGTTTTACAGTAGAATAAATGCGCCTAGCCTTTCCAAACTGTGCTCTGTTTGTGGACTTTCAATAATACAATCAGTCAAACCTCAATAATGACGTCATCGACAAGTTAACATGTCTTCCTCTCGTGTGTTAACATGAAGAAATTTGAAAACCATCAACAATAATCAATCTACAAAGGCAGAAACACCCTGGAAGTGTGAAATAACCAGTATGCCCAGTATCTTAAAAAGAGAACTGATTTGCACATGGAAAAGAAAGTCCTATTGCTTAAATGTATTACCAGCCTAGATGTGCGACTAGAAAAGCCAGTATGAAGTTAAGTGTGGGTTGGCTCCGCTCACACAGACTTGATCATCATTCTGGTGGCCTTCAGGGAGTACGGCACAGGAGCTTTCCAGGTATGCCAGTGGAGGCCTGACGCCCAACCGACGTGTTCACCATTAGGATGCCAGTCTCCGTTTAGGCCGGCAGAGCCGCAGCTGCTGTACCACCAGCCCCCACCGTCTGAAGAGGTACAAGCCCTTTGAATAATGTCATCAAAGATGCATGGGGAGCAGCCGTCGTTGTCGCGGTCGGTGGTGCTGAAGCCGAAGCCGTTCTGGTCGATGCCTGAATAGGCACCACGGATGGCATCACCTGTGGACAAAGTTGGAAACCGGTTCAGCAAGTTCAGGATTCAGTAATAGTTCGACTTAAGTTTGCCAACGTTAGCCACATTACGCTACTAGTCATACCAGATCAATTAAAACCCTTGAGGGTAGATTGCGTGCATTTTATTTGAATTCCACTTTTGAAAGAGGAAATTGTATTTCCTCTTTCAAAAGATAGATTGACTCACTTTAAAGCTGCCATGTGTAACATTTTATTATGTGTCTTATAAAAGCAACATGGACCCCAGTTGATATAGGTTGCAAGATAACAAAATTAAACGGGAAAAGATGGTCAAAAGTCGGCAGTACCTGCATCTCCATTGTAGTCTCCGACATGCAGTTTGAAAGCTTCTTTTTCACTGCCCAACTTGAAGTTTCTGTACTCGGCGAAAGCAGTGACATCGTCGTGGTCGAACAGGTCGACCCTCAGGGTCCAGGTCTTGGTCTTGCTCAGAGAGGAAACCCTCATCAGACCCAGCCAGTGGTCCTCTAAGGGAATCGGCAGAGCACAAGGAGATCATTCAGTTTTTTCCGATACAACGTTGCTTTGAGTTGTCAATGCTGCAGGACGCAAGATTTTGAAAGTTCAAGATTGCAATTTCTGAAGTTCACACAATGCTTTTACTCTAGGAGTAGTTGGCCCCACAGCCTGATTTGCATACACGTATGTGTGGTAGAAAATGTTCATATTGCGTTTAAATTGTAATCTAATCTCACAGGAGAGCATGTGGCAAAAGAGGCTGTTTCCGGCCAATGTCAATGAGGAAAAAAAACATCTGTTAATTCTTGAAATGTTTCACCTTAATAACAGCTTATTTTATTATTCTGCATTCTGGGATATGTACATTCCCTGTATAATAAGTAAGGCGTGTGACAGTTCATCACAAGTTTGATTTATCCTCACATCACTGAACAAACGCAACCAGTTTTATATTCTTTACTTACCTGTTAATTTTCCAAAACCCATTGTATATGCTGCCCATTCCCTGTTGAAGGAAACCGCTGCTCCACTGCGCCTCTGAAACACCGTCCAGCCGCCGTCTTGCCGCATTTCACAGAACACCTGAGCAGGTAGTCCAGTTAACATGCAGTATGTTAGAAATACAAAATGAAACATGTGCCAGGCTTTTTGCACACTACCTAAAGACCGACATGTCTTCCACAGGGGTTTAGAAAAGACCTTTGCATGCTCTATATTTTTTTTCTTCCAAAATCTGTCATAGCACTGTTTATTAATTTCTGCCACAACAGAAAAGAGCTGTACAATTTAAGATTCTGTATTGGTAAGGACAGGCGTTGCAACAATAACTAAGGGGGTGTGGCTTAGCGAATGGTCAATTACAGTCAAGCCTTGCTATGTACATTACGTCTCAGGTTCTTTTGTTATACCTTGAACGGGTCGTTGACTCCAGAAGGCTGGATCCAATAAACCCCACTGGACGCTTGTGGTGAGAGAGTCTTAATCTGTGAGCAGTCTGTGCCTGAGGTTAGAGCCACAAGAGAAAAACAAGAGGAGGAACGTCATGAAATCTGAATATACACAATCTTCCAAAATGTGTGCATTGCATGAGATTGTGAGGCGAGAATAACATTCACCGTACCTTGAGGCGAAGTACACTCCTGGGGATCCTATCAATATCAGAGAAACAGTTTTATAGTGAGACTTAAAAATATGGACGGTAAAGCCAGAGCGTGAGAATTGAGCAGCTTGTCTGAAACGTATTAAAGACAAAAGAGAGGAGGAAGACAATGCAGAGAGGAAGAGATATCATGTAGTTGTATTACCTCAGCCTGTCCAGTGCAGCTCAAAAGAAACACCGAGATGAGCACACAATACCCGACCAGACTCTTCATTTTGACCTGCGTTTAAAAGAGAATCACTTTTTAAAACCTTTTATAAATGTTAAAACAGCTGTCTGAGCAGTGGGACTGTTCAGCCTTCGTTCACTTTCACGAGACCAACACTGCCATTATTAGCCCATAGTAATGTAAGTGTTCTTTCTAGCACTGACCTGTGTGCTGGATGAACCACGTCCTGGTGCAGACTGAGCAGGAGACAACAGACCTAGTCCTCTTATAGCCCATCTTGTTACTTCAGGCAAACATTCCGAGGCAGACTCAAACAAGAAATACCTGTCATGTTGTTGACGTCCGATACAGTCAGCGGCCACTTAGGAAATCGCACACTCCCAATCGCACAATGTTGTGACACAATGTGCGATCACTCACTGTTTCCTCATCCCTGTAAAACAGCACGGGACCAAACACTGCGTGATGGATTGGCACCATATTTTGTAAATTCATGGTACCCAGGTGGTGTATTCTAATGACTAATCTAAACGCCACCATGAGCATGACATTTGTGATTTTGAGTGAAATGGCTGCCAAGAAAGTAGATGAAAGTCGATGAAAGATACTATCAATTCAATTGACAACCAAAGTGAAAATTCAGAATTCCCTTTTTTTTACCCAACTCATCAGATGTACAATATTCTTCAGCTTTGCTGCTCTTTGAGCAGAAAAACACAATTTCCATTTTCATTCAACATCCGTCAATTATTTCTGCACTTGCTGACAGAGGAACGAGTTCTTGCAAAGCCTCCACTGCACAAATAGTTACAGAGCTGTCATCGGACTCCATCCCAAACCCGGGGTAGACGGGCTCTGTGAAAGTGCTGTGGAACGTGTGATGGTGCTGTAGAACATGTGAAGGTGCTGTAGAACATGTGAAGGTGCTGTAGAACATGTGAAGGTGCTGTAGAACATGTGAAGGTGCTGTAGAACTTGCAAAACGCCAGATATTTAAATGTGGTTGTTGAACAATCTGGCTGTAAAGAAAAGCTCAATAATAGTTATTCAACAAATATTTTTGATTTAATCACATTATTTTACTTGTACTACTTCTGTTTTATGCTACTTAACACTTCAGCTTTACAACATTTCAGAGGGAAATTCATACTTTGTACATTAGATTACATTTACTCAGGTATTATATACTTTGTTGATTTAAGATTTACATGCAGTTAAAAACGTATGACCAGTTGATAGAATCATGCATTCTGAACTTAATGTCAGTAAAAGTATCACCATCAAAAAATACCTCAAGTACCTGAAGCAAAAATACTCATTATGCAGAACGCACATTTTAGAATAATATATTATTATATTATGTCTCCCCCAAGTCCATACTACAGTTTCTGAAAGCTGAACGAAAGTGATCGTCATCTGCTGTTTGTGTTTGCGCATAGCTGTAGTAATACTTTTTATAACAAGATAGGTCAATGTAAACACTGAGCAGCGTATTAATAAGATTTGGGATCTACAAAGTCTATTAGATCAGATTGTTTGGTTTCTTTTACACCATTTCCGTGCTCTTTCTTAAGAACCTGTTACATGAGATTCAGTATCTGAGGGATTTGACTAGAAGCACTGGACAAACCAGTCTGACAAACCAGTCTGACAAACCAGTCTGACAAACCAGTCTGACAAACCAGTCTGACGTCAGTCTCTTTGTCCTCATGTGTTATAGGTCAGATGTGTTTCAGAAATATTTCTGCTCTTGTTCAAAGCTTTTTGTTCGGTGTATTGTACTGTTTAGAATGATGAAAACCCTATTGACTTGTATATATTACAAGTCAATATGTATAATGGGTTCTCAACATTCTCAACAGTAGAATGCATCTTATCCATATGCCGGGGCACCTCACCCAAACAGTGGCATCTGGTGTGGCATTCAGGGACTAAATCTGCATCAATCTATGAATGCATGTAGGAGGTTCATACAGTATCTATTTCCCACAGCTTCTTCATAGGCTACTGTATGAAAAGCTACTTCAATTCTTGAAGTCCCTGCAGCATCTGAGGGCACACTTATTTTTGATAAATCCATGAGCAGAGAAAAGTTCTATGACTGTGTTCATTAAGTCGCTTGAAAACGACGCGAGGCTGATCAGTAGATTATAATCATACAGACCTCGACACACAGCAGACTGGTCTCACCGGTTACAACAAATTGACATTCTGCTTTTGTGTGACGCCCTGGTCCGATTAGCAGGACGCATCAGAGCCTCTTTAGTGTTCATGCCGTGGTGCTCTGAACCATCGAGACATGAGGTAAAGCTTCCCCTTTGCTAAGCTATCGTTCTCACGTTTCACAGTTGTTGGCACAGCAGTTTTAGAGCTTTGCGGGGCTGCAGATAAGTCCATACAATTCACCACTCCCACAGGTGTGCGCTTCATTGTTGTCGATTGTGCTCAACTGATCCAGACGTGTAGCCTGCATTACAGGTTATACAGGGCTCTCAAGTTTTTAAGACAGGTAAGAGTGACATCTCTTTCTTTCTCCCCCCCCCCCCCCCCGGACAGAGGCGCAGCCGGGGGTTGGGTGGGGGGCGTTTTTTCAGATGCGTTTTTCTGATTGGCTATTCGTGTCGCCCATTTCTTTTTATTGATTGGCAGGGGATTCGGGGGAGACGTGCTTGATTCCTCCATGGTGAGGGCGGCGCGACCAGGTCATGTTTGCGCGCTGCGGCACATTAAATAGCCTAGAGTTTTTTTTCAGCGTGAGAAATACGATGTGTGGCGGGAGGGCGTGACTTAAGACCGAAATGCGTGACAGTCACGCTCAATGCGTGACACTTGAGAGCCCTGGGTTATATGTTTACATTTTTTTTACCTGACATCTTTTGCGAGATTTCATCTTGCAATTTTGTTTTCTCCTCCATGTTCCCTCCCGGGCTCCACGAGATCCTGAATATTTTTGAATTTAACATTCAGTTTCTTGCCTTGTGTAAAACAGAAAGCACAAATACACTATATGTCTTATAATATGTTTTCCCTATTAGCTTATTTTCTCATTGCACAGCTCCTGTCTTCCTCTGTTGCTCTGCTTCCAGCCTGCAGCGCTGCTTCCAGTGCAGCTTTTTTTAAGGAGAGCTCTTATCCAATCAGATTTCACCTCTATGTCTCTATGGAAGCAGAACGGCTTCAAGCTGGCTTTTGCAGATTAAAGTACATGGGGACGTTGTCGTGTTTGTCATAGTCTTCAGCCAATCAGATCTTTAGTTTGACATGCTGGGCGTATTCTTTGACGTGCCAGCGCCCGCAAGATGGCCCTGGACTTATGATTGGTCAGTGGGCCATTGTGACCATTAACATGCACTGTGATTGGTCAGTGGGCCAGCGTTTCAACAGAAAGCTATCTAGCTGCTAGCATTATTCAGTGGGAGTAAGATGAGTTCAGGCTGAAACATAATACATGTGTGTGACCTGTTTAGTATTTTGCTTGTTTTAACACTCAATGGCTGAAGGAGCAGGAGAAACAGACTTGGTGGCGGATTTACTTTACGCCTTTCTCATGGAGGGTTATGGGCATGTTTGGCAGTGACAATCCTCACCTTGAAGCGCACCGATTAACTGAACAACCATGTCATTGAAAAAAAAAAAGTAGCTGCTTATAACATGAATTTTACGGCAGTTAATATCCTTTCTTCTGATCGTGGCTCGTGCTCTTGAGTGTGCAGTGTTTTAGTGCCGCAGTTTTGTTGGATTGTTTTGTCATGTTTTGTTATAATTAAATGTGACTGGTTCTAGTGAATTTGTTCTTGTCGATATGGACTACATGCGTTAATGACGCAGCGTCCCATCATGCGCATATTTATGTAGACGATATCAGACGGCCCAGAAGGCCCAAGTCGAAAATGCATGGCTCGCCACTGGTTTCAGGTGAATATACACCAATGAAAACAAAGTTATGGATATTGTTTCCAATACATTAATAATACTAATATCATAATACGATATGGGGAAATTAAGATACATGCAAAATTTTGCTGAATAAAACAATAATACTTGCAATAAATTAACTTATTAAAGTGGACTCAGTTCTGCCTTGCTAATGCTTTCAGGATACTAAAATACCTGTTAAATTTAAAAAAATGAAGGGAAAGTATTTCCAACATTCCTTTATTGAAGAAACTAAACATTGAATGGTTGAATTGGAGCATTTAAAGGAAGATCGTTGTTGCCAGGTGATCTGGTGGTTATATTTTGCCCAGTAAGCTTTAGCCTATCTCTTTATCTGTTTAATTTGTTTCAACTGCTTAAACAAATATAATAATATTTATGTAATATTTTCAAGGGAGTGCAATTGGTGACAGTTTAGGCTCAATGATTGATAGAGTAGCAGTATGGGACGGGGCCTCGCAAAGTAAGGATTTAACAGCCTTCTAAACTGCAGTTTTCTACTGATACTTTGTCAATAAGAAATTGTGAACAGAGGTCGTATGCAGTACTTTTCATTTGCATGGCAAGTAGAGCAGTCTTACTCGCTTGACACAGACTTGTGCATCAATGCGTTGAGAAGATTCATCTGCCGGAGAGGACAAGTTTCTACGATTCGATCAGACAACGGAAATAACTTTGTGGGAGCTTAAAGAGAACTTGGAGAAGCTTTAGCTTCATTAGGTCAAAATAAAATACTAAATACTATGGCACAGGAAGGAATTACATGGAGTTTCAACCCTCCTGTCGGATCCCATCATGGTGGCATTTGGGAACGCATCATACGTATGGTCAGGAGGATTTTAAACACTGTTCTTTGTCAGCAATGTTTGGAGGATGAAGGATTCCACAGTGTGCTTTGTGAAGCGGAAGCCATACTGAATGATCGGCCTATTACATAGTTGTCTGATGATCCTAATGACCTTGAGCTATTATCACCAAATCACATTCTTTTGATGAAAGGAAACCCAGTTTTGGATCTGTATATTAAAAGGAGATAGAGATAGACTTAGTATTTAACGGATCTCTTTTGTAAAAGATACACACAAGAATACATACTATTGTTGCAAGAAAGGCAAATATGGAATGAGTTTTTTACCTGGAGATATCGTTGTTGTTGCTGATTCAACAGCATCTCGTGGATCCTGGATACTTGAAAACTTGGAAGGATACTACAGACATTTCCTGATTGGAAAGGACGAGTGCATTCTGTTTGTCTACAAAGGCCAGCATAATCAGTGACAAAGATTTGTCTTCTTTGTCAATCAACTCAAGAATAATGGTGAAGATCCACAACCATGTTTCTGAGACAAGGAAACACAGTTTATGGATTAAAGGGAATTCCTAAGAAATTGACGTAAGTAAAACTTATAAAGAATATTTTTTTCTGCTGCCAGACACAATTAGGGGCCATTGTGGAAGAGCCATTTTGTTATTGTTTTGTTAAACCTCCCACCACTTGGGGGCGTAGTGCCTCTGTCCATAAGGCTAATAAGGTTAATATAATCAGGGGGGGGGAGGGTCACTCAATGGGTGTTGCTAAATAGACGGGAGAAAACTGTTTTTGTATGTGTGATAAGGGGGGTTAGGATTTATTTTGTCTATGATAGAAATAGACTTATGACATATAAAGTATTTATTGATAGGCAACCACAACCCCCTTGATTAACAATCCGGGCATCGCTTCTCAGTGTTGCCCGATGACATAGGCTAGTTCAATTTTTGTGCTTTCTCTTTTAACTCTGCAGACGTTAGATTCAGGCGAGAACTTTGGTTTCTTGTGGTTGGTTAGCAAAAAACAAATCCCCACCACATGGAAATCGATTTGAGATGAGGTGCAATGTCAGACTGCAGATGGAAACAGAGTGCGACGAGTTGACGATTCTGTACATCAGGAAACGACCGCCTTCTGGATTCTGTGAGACAATCCCAAGTCATGGAGCATGAAGTTGTATGTGTTCAGTGTGATCATTTTTTATATTATCGCGGACTTGGAGACACTTTCAATCCACTCAACATTGTCTGATGAATATAATACATTTGGCACAGAGGGCTTTACAATCTGTAAACAAACAACATCCTCTGTCCCGGGACCTGACATTGGAACAGGATGAGATGACATGTAAACTCATGTGCTGTAATCCCCATTCCTCTCTCCCAACAAACAGAACACAACTAGCCAGCCTTCTGAGGACATATGTAGGACAATATATGGTTTATCATATTCTTAATAATGGGAGGTTGTGGGTGGAGGTTGTGCGGCAGATGGTGGGCCAGGCTCATCTCCCAGGCGTCGATCAGATGAACATTCAGTCCTTTGAACACGGCTCTGAGTGCCTCATCGCGCTGCAGTGAGTACCAGTCGCTGTTGGTAATTGTCTCATAAAGCGTCAAAGCTTTGGGGTTCCCCGTCCGGATGACGACCAGCGTGCCTGGAGCCCTGTCCAGCAGCCGCACCACTGCCCTGCGGATGCTCTGTAGTCTTCTGATGTAGATCTCCATGGGGAAAGTGCTGAAGTGAGCCCAGATGCCAAAGACTATGACAGTGTTGGGGCCTCCGACTAAGTCATCTAGCTCATTGGCAATGTAACGAAGCTCTCTAGCTGGGATGTTGCCGAAACGAAGAGGAGGACCGTGGCAGCGGAACGTCACCAAGATGTTGTTTGCATAGTCTAAGGCCAGAAAAGGTCCACCTTGGTTTGGGCTGTGCAGGTCAAACTGCTTAAGACCTGAAAGTATGACAGGGGGAACATATTAGGCTGCAGTGGGAACAAAACCAAACTGTTGCCAGAAATCCCTGTGGACCAGCTACCTGGTAGAGCTGCGTTGAGGAATTCAAACCACTGCCTGACGGTGGAGTCCCCATACAGGTGGACCGCCTTGCCTTTCAGACACTCAGTGATGGCAGACGTGTTGAATTGGCGAACTGTAGTGCCACTTAGTGCTCGCCACAAACCCTGGTAGTAATAACCAGATGGTCCAGATGCCGCAGTGCTGCTATTCCCCTTCAGCTGACCTGAGAGGAAGTGAAATAACAGGAGTGGGTTTATCTCCTCAAAAAACAAAATACGATACAAAGTGAATGTATGAACCTCTTATGGATGCTCCATGCTGCCAGCACACTTTCATTGCCTGTAGGACATTCAGTTTTGAAACCGTGCTTACCTCTCTCTTTTGGCAACACAAGGACATTGGAAGGTCCTGAAGCCCGAATGGAGACTTTCATGTTGACACCACTGAAGAAAAAAAGCACACATAAAATATGTCTTAAACATGTGACAACAACTCAATATTCATTTTGTGAGTTAAAGTTGCCTGTATCAATATATTTATATAAGCAATGGGTCAATGACTATGGGTAATCTGCAACATGTCGCTCGCACTGATTAAGACACAGATACTTATCATCTGATCATCTCTCAGCTCATTGTTTTAGTTCTACGTTTTTACAGGTAGCCATTAACACAACTCCAAATTAATGTAAATGTTTGTTCATGTCTTCTAGATGTGTAAATAGTCCAGTGTTGGCTAACATTTTACCCATATCAACTTCATACGGTTATTGTATCATATTAATAGCTTATTGTGCACTCAAGGAAAACGGATGCATACAATTGCATGATAAAATATAAATGAATAAGATAAAATATTAACCAATGTTGGAAATGAAAGTCAAGTAGTATTTGTATTATCTTTACATTTCAAAGTTCTTCAGGATCAATGTCAACCCCCTGTGGTCAAAACCTTCTATGCCTCTTTCTCTCTCTGCCTCCTTCACCTTTGAAAGAACTTCTCCTCCTTGGCCTTGAGGTTTTGTAGGTATCCTCCCTTAACGTGGTTGATCCTGGCATCACAGCTCAGGTTCTTCGGCTTGTAGCAGAACCAAGGCTCACCTGTACGGAGGTCAGTGTGGTTGCACAGCGGCTGTGTTGGCCGTAGGCAGACGTTACAGACGGTGGTTTCAGAGAGTGATCCTGAGCGGAAGAGGCTCTTGAAGTAAATCCTGTCTGGCTGTTCTCTGGTCAGCCTGTCGAGCACTGAGATGGCCTCACTCGGGTGAACCAGCGTCACCTGATTGGATGAAGAACAAGAGAATCTACAATTTGTGGCTAAAAATGAGACATTACTTTTGTCTGTTATGAAGAAGTCCCAATGTTTATAAATAGACTAACATTTTTGAGTGGTAAATCTGCCAACCGGGAGGGCGGGAATAGTGATCAATCTTTAAAAAGATATGTAGTGTGTAGGATTTAGGTGAATTTATTGCAGAGCTGCTAAATGTACAGATTTTCATCCTCATCACGATGTCAACTTGTACAATAATCACATCTTTAAAATTGTAGATATTTACTGTGAGTAGTAGAAAACTGCACTTTAAAAGGCCTTAAATCATTACCTTTTGTTGTACATTTGATGCTTTTCTTAGCCCCGCCCCCTGCTGCTAATCCATCTACCATTGAGCCTACACTGTCCCTGACTGCACTCCCTTGAAAATAATATCTACTTTTTTTTTAAAGCAGTTGAAACAAATTAAACAGGTAAAGAGATAGGCTAAAGCTTGCTGTGTAAAAATATAACCACCAGATCACCTGGAAACAACACTCTTCCTCAAGGCTCCACAGGTGTTTACATAGAAAAATAAAATTTTAGAAATGTATATCTTTGGCTAAGGAGTATCACTATTACAAAATGTTTTATCATGCCTAACTCCATATCCATAAAACCAGCCTTTTAATGGAGAAAATCAGAAAAATATGCATAAGAGCCAAATAGTTGTCAGTGCGTAGTCGGAGCTGGGAGCTGCTACGCAATGACTGGTCAGTCTGCATTCTAGGGCGGGACTTAACAAAGAGACAATTCAATGTTCAGTTTGTTCAATATAAAAATGTTGAAAATCATTTTCCCTAATCAAACAGGCAATTTCTTGAATTGTAGTATCCTGAAAGCAGTCGTAAGGCAGAACTGAGTACACTTTAATATTTGTTCAATTAAGTAATATTGTTTTATTCAACAACATGATCACATATATCCTAATTTACTCATATGTATTGGCAAAAATGGATTTAATATCCATAACTTTGTTTTCATTGGTGTATATTCCCCTGAAACTAAGAATCATTGTGTTTTAGTTGAGTCCTTCATCTCTACACAGGGGGCCTTTCATGTTTTTGCATTACCTGAAGGCCAGTGTAGCTCTAATGCTGCGTTTCACCTGAGTTTACTCGCTCGAGTTTATGTGATTAATTTGCTTCATTGGCAAAAAATTAGCCCGAGTTGAAAAAGGAAATTTTTCACAACGCGCTGTTGGCTCTTTCACGTCATTCGCTTCTGTGCATTGACTTTGCATGTAATCTAGCAGAGAGGTATTCATTGCAATATACAACCTCCCCACTAGATGTCACTAAATTCTTTTTTTAGCAAATTTTAGCAATCACCTCAACCTGTGCGTCTCCTTCCCAGAGTAAAGAGAATACAGCAGAGTAGCTCCCATTCAGAAGATCCACCACTTGTCCAGCAACTCCTGCTTCAAGCTTCCGGTTGTGCAGCCGGGCGAGTAGGAAGTCCCCCCCAGACTTCTTGGGACGACCCTGGAAGTCAGAGGTTTGTATCATGACCTCCAGCTGATCCCCTACATGCCACTGTCCTCCTCTCCTCCCTGGGAGAATGGTGAAGCTGCTGTGAGCTGGATCACTGGTCTGCTCCAAGGAAATAACAGCTGGCAAAAGTGGAGTTTCAGGCCAAGCAGTGGAGTCTAGTATGAGGCGTTCCTCCAGAGCGTCCTGAGGGGACAGCGGGTAGAAGGTGCAGAAGCTGCGACTCATGTCAGGGTGAGAGGAGACTCTCGAGGCGATGATGGTGAAGTTGACTTTAGGCAGAAACTGACAGAGAGAGAGAGAGAGAGAGAGAGAAAGAGAGAGAGAGAGAGGAGAGAGAGAGAGAGGGAGAGAGGAGAGAGAGAGTGGGAGAGAGTGGGAGAGAGGAGAGAGAGAGTGGGAGAGAGGAGAGAGAGAGAGTGAGAGAGGAGAGAGAGAGGAGAGAGAGGGAGAGAGGAGAGAGAGAGGAGAGAGAGAGAGGGAGAGAGGAGAGAGAGAGGAGAGAGAGAGAGGGAGAGAGGAGAGAGAGAGGAGAGAGAGAGAGTGGGAGAGAGGAGAGAGAAAGGAGAGAGAGAGAGTGGGAGAGAGGAGAGAGGAGAGAGAGAGGAGAGAGAGAGGAGGAGAGAGAGAGGAGAGAGAGAGAGGGAGAGAGAGGAGGAGAGAGAGAGGAGAGAGAGAGAGTGGGAGAGAGGAGAGAGAGAGGAGAGAGAGAGAGTGGGAGAGAGGAGAGAGAGAGGAGAGAGAGAGAGAGGGAGAGAGGAGAGAGAGAGGAGAGAGAGAGAGGGAGAGAGGAGAGAGAGAGAGGGAGAGAGGAGAGAGAGAGGAGAGAGAGAGGAGGGAGAGAGGGAGAGAGAGAGAGAGGAGAGAGAGAGAGGAGGGAGAGGAGGGAGAGAGGAGAGATAGAGGAGGGAGAGAGGAGAGAGAGAGGAGAGAGAGAGGGAGAGAGGAGAGATAGAGGAGAGAGAGAGGAGGGAGAGGAGAGAGGAGAGAGGAGAGAGAGGAGAGAGTGGGAGAGAGGAGAGAGGAGAGAGAGATGGTGATAAAGATGCAACAATATGCACTGAAAAAAAAGATAATTTGAATATTCTTAACATTGACTAATTCTACTAATCTTACTTTCTGTTTTATACAAGGCAATGAAGTGAATGTTAAATCCAAAGATTATTTTTGTGTGTGCTTTTCAAGGTGTTGGTCACTTAAATTCATGTTTTGGGAAAATCAGACAGAGTTGGTCTAAAGAATATAATACTGCCGGCTTTATCCTTTAACTACAGGATCTGCTGCTGTCAGCAAATCAAGGTGCTGAATTGAGAGAAAAAAATACAATTTTACTCAAATTATATTTATTTGCAATGAAGAACATTGAAACACATTTCGAAACAATATCCCGAAACCTGAATAATACAGAACATTGAAGCATTTAAACCTTCACACGATCTCGCTAAAACCAAGTTCTTACCTCCAGAACGTCCATGTTGCGTAGCACTAAGACTAAGACAAAGACAGACAGAAAGAGAAAGATGGCGCCGAACTTCCTTCTTATACATGATAGGACCTTCATCAACAGTGATAAGTCTTCACCTTCAGCTTCAGTGGAGCTCTTACTCTGGTACTGGATTAAAAAATAGATATATTAAATAAAGAAATGGATAATTAACACCCAGTGAAATCCTCCTCTATACTAATAGTGAGACATGTTCGGCTTTCAGTCTTTAGGACCAAACTAAATCCAGTCACTCAGGGAATTGCTTAGATTGATCATCCGTCAACCAGGACCCCAACCAAAGACAGCATCCCCTCTCTCTGTTTAACATGATCCATTCTATCAGGTACACTTTGCATCATCATGAAAATATTTGAAGACATTTAGACACTAAAACAAATATCTGTTTAGGTGAGGTGTCACAGCATATGGATGAGATACAAAGATAAGACTGTTTGGAATGTCATAGTATCCTGAGTCTAATCACCTGCACCTCCCCTGTGTATTTAAACCCTGTTTGTCTTCTGCCCCAGTGTCGGTTCATTTCTTTAGTTTGTTGTTTAGAACGCTGTTTAGGTTCCTGTATATCCTTGCCTTGATCGCTGGTTGGATCCCTGTTGTGAGCTCAGTTTGAGAATAAAGTTACTTTTCACTTTGCATCGGCATTTGGGTCCTCTCTCTCTGAACCACCCCGTGACAGAGAAGCCATAATACAAAGATGAGAACCCATAACACATATTGACTGGGATATGTACTGTATTATGGGTTCTCATCATTCTAAACAGTACAATGCACCTAACAAACAGGTTTGAACAAGAGCAGAAATATTTCTGAGCTATAACTCATGAGGACAAGCCGACTGTCAGACTGGTTTCTCCAGTGCCTGTAATCAAATCCTTCTCAGATCTACTGAATCTCAGGTTACAGGTCTTATGATACATGATCTATATCTGATCTAATAGACTTTGTAGATCCCAAATATTGTGAATACACTGCTCAGTGTTTACATTGACATATTTTATTATAAAAAGTATTACTATAGTAATGTGCAAACACAAGAGAACAATAAACAGCAGATGACGATCACTTTCCTTCAGCTTTCAGAAACTGCAGTATGGACTCGGGGAAGACATAATATAATAAAATATTATTCTTAAATGGGCTTTCTGCATAATGAGTATTTTTGATTCAGGTACTGAACTACTATTTTGATGCTGATACTTTTACTGACATGATTCTATGAACTGGTCACACAATTTTAACTGTATGCAAATCTTAGATCGACAAAGTATTTAATAACTGAGTACATGCAATGTAATGTACAACGTACACATTTCCCTCTGAGATGTTGTGAAGCAGAAGTAATAAGTAGCATAAAACGGAAGTAGCAGAAGTAAAACAATGTCCAACATGTACAGTATATTACAGTGCTTGCTGATACTGATTCATGGTAACATTAAACGTCAAATTTACTTTGTTTTAGAGTTCCATGTGTCTTACCTCAGCAGAGATTCAGTTGCAGATTGCGTTCATTACAGTGTGATCCGTCACCGCTCCTCCCTTGGTTACAGTAAATGTGGTTCTCAGTGATCCCAAGCGGCACTGCAACTTGAGATCACACCTACAGCGTCATGCCTTCTCTTCTTAAACACTCCCATGTGCCAAAAGAGCACAGAAAAAGAGCGAGGATCAGGGCTTCTCTGTTGGAGCTTGTTGAGTGATCGAGGAACAGTATGAAAGTAAAAAGTCTAATTATTATGACATATAACCTTTTTCCCTTTTTAGTATAACCGTTGAACATATATACAGTTTTTTATTAAATTATAGTTCATGATTAGGCCATATAAAATGCATAGGACGCTATAAAAATAATAATATATAATTTTATTAATTATAACAATTATAATAATATTAATAAATTATACAAATTGTCAATATTTGTGTTTTTAAGCTATATAATATTTCAGTAGCCTAGAGAAAATAGTGCCGTATGTGTGGCAGTTGCTATGCATTAGAGGCAGTACAGTTCAAGGGTTTGCCGGCCTTGAACTGTACATATTAACGATACAGTACTGCCTCTCGAACCTTTTTGCTTAAGTAAAAACGAGTAGCCATACTCTTACAACTCAGCATTTGTTTTACAACTACCAACAGTCATATCTTCCAGGACCTTAATGTATTGTCACATATTGTAAAAAAAAAAGGAAAGAAAGGCTAAACTGTCGCGGCACCTCTCCAAAACAGTGGAAACTGCTGCAAAAACTAGTGGCAGCTGCCACAAACAGTGGAAGTTTTCTTTTCAACATGTAGTGAAGTAAAAGTGAAAGTCAACTGAAATATAAATAGTAAGGTAAAGTACAGATTTCCCAAAAAACGACTTAATAAGAACAATAACAAAGTATTTGTACTTCGTTACTATACACAACTGAGGACAACGCTGTAAGTGGCAAAACTAGTTAGTGAGCGTTACATATGATTAAAAAAATCACCCCATTAGCGACTAAATGTCAAATTAATGCAGTGAGATAAGTCACCAACGTAAAATACATTTGTACACTTATGGAACAAAAAATACACATTTTGTTTGTTTGTTGCGTTGTGATGTTTAAGGTGAATTTCAGCTGCAGAACCAGAACATACGACAAAGTATGAAGATGTGAGCTTAATGCTGAAACGAAGCAAACAAATAATGTCAACCTTTTTGTTATTATTCAACCAACCTCTCAATGACGCAGTCCCAATTTAGGCTTTATCCAGTAGCTCTTAAATGATATATATATATATATATATATATATATATATATATATATATATATATATATATATATATATATATATATATATATATATCTATATAGATATATATATATATATCTATATAGATATCTATATAGATATATCTATATATATATATATATATATATATATATCTATATAGATATATATATTTATATATATATATATCTATATAGATATATATATATATATATATATATATATATATATAGATATATATATATATATATCTATATAGATATATATATATATATATATATATATATATATATATATATCTATATAGATATATATATATATAACCAGGTCTCAGGGGAGAGACAGACTGAGCAGGAAAGCGGCGCAGGATGGATGGACGGGACTCACAAGAGAGGGGGAAACAAATTAAACATATATATACATGTATTTTTTTTTTTTTTAGTTCAGTCTGTCTCTCCCCTGAGACCTGGTGTCCTTGGGGGACCCTGCCAGGGGCTGGTGCCCAGGACAACATGGCTCCCAGGATCACTGAGCCACTCAAACTCCTCCACCGATTGGGAGCAGTTGCGTTGTTGCTATTCCAATCCTTGACCAGGTGATCTTCGTCGCCCAACGCTACAAACATTCCATATGTCACATGACATCTATTGTCCTTCTGGTCACATGACATCTATTGTATTTCTGGTCACATGACATCTATTGCACTTCTGTCCATCCGATGAGAGGGATCCTCCTCTCTCTTCCCTTTTTCTCCCCGAAAAAGTTTTTTTTTGGGGGGAGTTTTTCCTGATCCGATATGAGGTCCCGGGACATAGGATGTCGTATGTGTAGAGATTGTAAAGCCCACTGAGGCAAATTTGTGATTTTTGGGCTATACAAAATAAATGTAATTGAATCTGCGACTACAATAATGTGTAATAATGATGATAACTATGAAGATAGAATATTTCACGGCGCTCTGTGCTTACTGGCTCTGTTTCTCCTCAGGACAATCTTTCCTAATCCGATGTGAGGTCCTGGGACAGGGATGTCGTATGTGTACAGATTGTAAGGCTAATTTGTGATTTGGGGCTTTATTGTAAATACTTTTATATGGACTACTTGTCACTAAACCAGACCACTCCCACAGGAATATATATGTATATGGGTTTATATATATAAAGGGTAAAAGAGCTCTGTCCATTCAATTGAAATATTCCAACTATCTGTTCAATAAATGCTTAAAGATAGTTAAGTGTTTCACATCACATTTGTTTTCTCTAGAGAAGATTGATATGGTTCATTTTCCATACCAATGTTTTGTCAGGAATAGCATTTAAAGAAATAGACAGATCAAGAGTTCTGCAAACAAATGTTTATTGATTATGTATGTCTTCATACGCAGGTGTTTTACAGTAGAATAAATGTGCCTAGCCTTTCCAAACTGTGCTCTGTTTGTGGACTTTCAATAATACAATCAGTCAAACCTCAATGATGACGTCATCGACAAGTTAACATGTCTTTCTCTCATGTTAACATGAAGAAATTTGAAAACCATCAACAATAATCAATCTACAAAGGCAGAAACACCCTGGAAGTGTGAAATAACCAGTATGCCCAGTATCTTAAAAAGAGAACTGATTTGCACATGGAAAAGAAAGTCCTCTGGCTTAAACGTACTACCAGCCTAGATGTGCGACTAGAAAAGCCAGTATGAAGTTAAGTGTGGGTTGGCTCCGCTCACACAGACTTGATCATCATTCTGGTGGCCTTCAGGGAGTACGGCGCAGGAGCTTTCCAGGTACGCCAGTGGAGGCCTGACGCCCAACCGATGTGGTCACCATTAGGATGCCAGTCTCCGTTCAGGCCGGCAGAGCCGCAGCTGCTGTACCACCAGCCCCCACCGTCTGAAGAGGTACAAGCCCTTTGAATAATGTCACCAAAGATGCATGGGGAGCAGCCGTCGTTGTCGCGGTCGGTGGTGCTGAAGCCGAAGCCGTTCTGGTCGATGCCTGAATAGGCACCACGGATGGCATCACCTGTGGACAAAGTTGGAAACCGGTTCAGCAAGTTCAGGATTCAGTGGGTGCCTTTTGAAATGCAACGTTTACGGAACAGTGGCCACTGTGACCACATGTGTGACACAAGATGAGTACAGAGGAGGCAGTGAACCTATTCAGTAATAGTTAGACTTAAGTTTGCCAACGTTAGCCATCATAAGCTACTGGTTATACCAGATCAAGTAAAACCCCTGAGGGTAGATTGGCATGCATTTTATTTGAATTCCACTTTTGAAAGAGGAAATTGTGTTTCCTCTTTCAACAGATAGATTGACTCACTTTAAAGCTGCCATGTGTAACATTATATTATGTGTAGACTGTAGATTTATAACAATTTGCTATGCCTTACACTGTAAATAAGGAATGTCTATGTGTAAAATACGATACTTAAGAAAGAATATAAACAATAAGGGGAAGTGAACCTTATGAAATTGTGTATTGTAACATGGGGAAAGTCACAGTTAGTTTAGTTAGTGTGTTCACATAGGAGATGTTGTAGGTAGGCCAGGAATGTGAAATCAAGATGAGCTCACAGATCTGCTCTAAATGGGTGCCGTGCCAGATACCCCTCAACACAGTAAAACTACTTCTCCAGGGGAGGGAACTTGTGCTCAGTAACACAGAGGGGTGGAGAGATGACGTCAAGTAACAGGAAGCAAAGCGTGCTGAGATACCACCTCTGAACCAACCCCAATGCTGCCTCCACCTCTGGTAAACTTAAAACCAATTGCACGCTGTAATGCTAAGCCAATGAGAGGCGACGACGCCCATTACACTGATCAATAACATCAAATGTTTTACACCGATTGGTGTGCATAATTTGAACGCAAGACAGTTAACTACCGTTAGATATTCGGTGGTTTGTGGACGCTGTGTTTTTGTGCACCCTCGTATATACTGCATCATCAACTTTCTATTAAATCTGTTTTATTATAACTTACTGAATACAGAACTTTTTCTTCGAGTCTCTGTGTATCCCTAAAAGGTAAGGGTGGGAATCACCAGAGGTCCCACGATTCGATTTTATCACGATACTTGGGTCCCGATTTGATACTATCATGATTCTGCGATATATTGAGTATTGCAATTTTATTCCCTTTTTTTTTCACCGCAAATTGTCCCCAAAGGAAAACTTTGTCAATATATTGTATCTAAGAAGATAACGTTTTCAGTCTGTTCATCTCACATCAATCATTTTTATTGCAGCAAAATGTGATTGTCAAGCAGACAAACTGACCAACACTTTCATAAATGTTGCACCTGACAAACTGAACTGCTTGTGCTACAGTCTGCATAGTTGCGTCATTCGAGCTGGATGCGCCAAAAAGGGGGCGGTGCTTATCTCTGTGGTTTATCTCCGTGCAAAGAGTTTTCATTTCTGCCTCCACCATGAAAATAACTACTATTTCTGCGTTATACTTGTTGTGTAAATCCCAAAGAGGTCGGAGCATCAAACCCCGTCGTGTCTGGGTTCATAATATTACTTCTCCAGGAACTGCGTCGGGATGACGGTGTTACGGATTAACAGGCGGCCGTGTTAACTGCCGATTTACGGCCGGAAGTCAGTTAACACGGCCGCCTGTTAATCCGTAACACCGGTCGCTTCCCGCGCTACGAGAGCACCAGCAGCCAGTTTGATTTCCGCTTGAGTTAACGTCTTTGACCAAAGGCGTGTCGTGGACTTTGTCCTGTGCGCCGTGCAACAGCTGTGCAGCAGCGCCGCTACGAGTGACAGGAAGTCCAGACGTCTGATTTACACGCGGACGACGCATTTCTTTCTCCGGTGCCTCCCATAATTGATTACATAAAAAAAAGACTGATACTTGACTTCCGTGTATCGATACAATATCGCCACGCAAACTATCGCGATACTATGCTGAATCGATTTTTTCCCCCACCCCTACTAAAAAGCAGAGGGAAAAGATGGCCAAAAGTCGGCAGTACCTGCATCTCCATTGTAGTCTCCGACATGCAGTTTGAAAGCTTCTTTTTCACTGCCCAACTTGAAGTTTCTGTACTCGGCGAAAGCAGTGACATCGTCGTGGTCCCAGAGGTCGACCCTCAGGGTCCAGGTCTTGGTCTTGGTCAGAGAGGAAACCATCATCAGACCCAGCCAGTGGTCCTCTAAGGGAATCGGCATAGCACAAGGAGATCATTCAGTTTTTTCTAATACAACGTTGCTTTGAGTTGTCAATGCTGCAGGACGCAGGGTTTTGAAAGTTCAAGATTGCAATTTCTGAAGTTCACACAATGCTTTTACTCTAGGAGTAGTTGGCCCCACAGCCTGATTTGCATACACGTATGTGTGGTAGAAAATGTTCATATTGCGTTTAAAATGTAATCTAATCTCACAGGAGAGCATGTGGCAAAAGAGGCTGTTTCCAGCCAATGTCAATAAGGAATAAAAACATCTGTTCAACCAGTTTTATATTCTTTACTTACCAGAGTAGTTTCCGAAACCCATTGTATATGCTGCCCATTCCCTGTTGAAGGAAACCGCTGCTCCACTGCGCCTCTGAAACACCGTCCAGCCGCCGTCTTGCCGCATTTCACAGAACACCTGAGCAGGTAGTCCAGTTAACATGCAGTATGTTAGAAATACAAAATGAAACATGTGCCAGGCTTTTTGCACACTACCTAAAGACCGACATGTCTTCCACAGAGATTTAGAAAAAGACTTTGTATGCTCTATATTTTTTTTCTTCCAAAATCTGTCATAGCATGTTTATTGATTTATGTCACAACAGAAAAGAGCTGTACAATTTAAGATTCTGTATTGGTAAGGACAGGCGTTGCTACAAGGAAGTAGTTAAGGGGGTGTGGCTTAGCGAATGGTCAATGACAGTCAAGCCTAGCTATGTTAATTACATCTCAGGTTCTTTTGTTATTACATTTCATTTAGCTAACACTTTTATCCAAGGCGACTTACATGTTTGTTCTATACACCGTAGACACAGCAACAGGGAGCAATTAGGGGTTGGGTGTCTTGCTCAGGTACACTGGCGAGGCCAGGGCGCGAGCCACCAACCCTCTGATTGAAAGACGGGCATACTAACCACTTATCCACAGTCGCCCCACTTTATACCTTGAACGGGTCGTTGACTCCAGAAGGCTGGATCCAATAAACCCCACTGGACGCTTGTGGTGAGAGAGTCTTAATCTGTGAGCAGTCTGTGCCTGAGGTTAGAGCCACAAGAGAAAAACAAGAGGAGGAACGTCATGAAATCTGAATATACACAATCTTCCAAAATGTGTTCATTGCATGAAATTGTGAGGCGAGTATAACATTCACCGTACCTAGAGGCGAAGTACACTCCTGGGGATCCTATCAATATCAGAGAAACAGTTTTATTGTGAGACTTAAAAATAGGGAAGGTAAAGCCAGAGCGTGAGAATTGAGCAGCTTGTCTGAAACATATTAAAGACAAAAGAGGAGGAAGACAATGCAGAGAGGAAGAGATATCATGTAGTTGTATTACCTCAGCCTGTCCAGTGCAGCTCGAAAGAAACACCGAGATGAGCACACAATACCCGACCAGACTCTTCATTTTGACCTGCGTTTAAAAGAGAATCACTTTTTAAAACATTTCATAAATGTTAAAACAGCTGTCTGTCAGCCTTTGTTCACTTTCACGAAACCAGGGGATGAAACACTGACATTATTAGCTCATAGTAATGCAATCGTTCTTTCTAGCACTGACCTGTGTGCTGGAAAAACCACGTCTTGTCGGACAACAGACCCAGTCCTCTTCTTACTTTAAACAAAAGTCTGAGGCGGACTCAAACAAGAAATACCTGCTGTGTTGTTGACTTCCGATACAGTCAACGCCCACTCTTGTCACAACATTGTGTGATTACTCACTGTTTCATCAGGCCTGTAAAACAGCACGTGACCTTAACACTGCTCCTAGAATCCACATTGACTTTTGCCATGAATTGAAGTATCGTTTCAGATGCGTGATGGATTGGCAACATATTTAGTACATTCATGGTGCCTAGGTAGGGTTTTATAATGACTTTGATGATCCCCAGATTTTTCCTAGAATGCCGCCATGAGGTTGACATTTGTGATTTTGAGTGAAATGTCTTGACAATTGGAGGGACTACCAAGTTTAAAGATGCTTAGATTTTAGTTGGGAGTGACACGGATGGACAGAATTGAGAATGAGTCAGAGGGACAGCTCAGGTTAGTTTGGAGCAGCAGTCCTGCTCACGGATACTGCCATATTGGTGCCATATTGGTGCCATGTTGGTGCCATAATGATGCTATATTGGTGCCAAACTGGTACAATATTGAGACCAGTTTATTTAGGCAAATTGAAAACCATTTCCTTCACTGGAAGCCACGTTTTTATTTTCTTATATTCCAAAGATTACAGGAAGAAATCGGAAGACAATGAAGATCCCACAACAAAATATCACCTAAAGTCTTGTGTGTGATTTAGCCTGCTTCATGAGCAATGAGCCTAAAGCTCAAAGTACAGCCTAACAGAGCTGTTAGCATGGCTGGATGGAAGTTTAGCAGAAAGATTTTTTAATGAAAGATGCTACCAATTCAATTGACAACCAAAGTGAATATTCAGAATGATCTTTTTTCCCCAACTCATGTACAGTATTCCTCCAGCTTTGCTGTAAAACACAACAACCTGATTTCCATTTTCATTCGACATCCGTCAATTATTTCTGCACTAGCTGACAGAGCACCCAAATTATAACACACCCAAATTATTCAAATAGCCCTAGTGGTTGCAGAGATACACCCTTTTTAGTTTGGGTATACAATTTTCGAGCAGAGGCCTAAAAATAGGTTGGTTTTCTATTGGTTAACTGTTGGATGGCACAACACTTTCTTCACTTAATACCTCATAATCAGAAGTCAGTTCACTTCCCCGAACACTAACACCAGTCTCATTGAGAGTGAACTTGGTCCCCTGTCTGCTAATGTGAAGCCTGTCGCCAGAAACGTGGGCGTAATTTTCAACTCACAACTAAGCTTTGACACACAGATTTAAAAACATGTCCAGTCCTGCTTTCTTCAAATAGGAACCATCTCCATAATTAAACCCATACTGTTACACTCTGTCCTGGAAAGAGTAATTCATGCACTAATTTTCTCTCCTCTAATTTAGTTTTTGTATTGTTGTCCATGCATGTGTCTTCAGTAGACTTGACTACTGTAATGGTGTGTTCACAGGTCTCTGTAAAAAGTCAACCAGAAAGCTGCAGCTGATACAGAACGCTGCAGCCCAAGTCCTCACTAAGACCAGGGAAGTGGATTACATCACTCCAGTTCTGAGGTCTTTGCACAGGCTTCCTTAGTGTTAAGTGACACTTTCAGGAGACTTGTGTTATTGCTGGTATTAAGTGTTGACTTACCTTTGTCTGGAAAAAACATCTAGACTTTGTAAAGAAAAATACACAACAGAATAACAACCATTCACTAATAACATACATCTGATTTATACATCTAGCATCATCAACTATCATTCAAAAGGAAAATCTTAAAAAAAAAAAGAAGAGATATTTGAAAGAGAAACATATGTACAATGGCAGCCATAAAGGGGTTATCAAAACAGTTCTATTTGACAGATCATTAAACACAGACAAGGCACATTTGATATGATTTCCCCCCAAGGATCCATATTAGCAGAACATGTGTGGAGCGATGAATGATTCTCCGTCTACACTGTGTGCCGGGATTGAAGAAGTAACAGAAACCTATGATGAATATATGGTGTGTTACTCCTGTACCAAAAAGGCCCTGAAAACACAAGAGATCTAAAGCGGAGGTGAAGTTGAAAACTCAAGAACATGTGGCTTTATGGATGGAAAAATAACGCGCTTCCTGTCAGAATTACCGGAAGCGAGGTGGAGACAGTAGACATAGCCCATCTATTACTACACTTTGCTTTTCTTGGGTGTATCTTTGCAAAGCAAATATTGTAAATGTTTAAAAACTCAGCTGCTGCATAAGTCTGTCCAAACTTGTAGTTATCCTGCTCCCTGCTGGACACACCGTGCAAATGATAGAGCGTTTTTGTATTTCCCTTGCCAGAGGGGACATGTTTGTAGCACAAAGAAAAGCCTGAAATATTGGTCAGGTTTGACATTGTATATGTATAAACAGACTATACTGTTGCATTGAGACAACTCTGACCAATGCAGCACTGGTCCTCGTAATAACTATTCTCTCTCTCTGCAATTCTCAAATATGATAAACAAACAAACAAACAGAGTAAAGGTCTCCGCAACGCCATTCATTTGGGTTTTTTCATTTTTGCAATTCTCTCATTATATATCTCATTTATTTAAGCAACAAAGTTAGACCCACATCACTCATGTAAAAATAGTTTTCTCCAATTAACCTGATTGTTAAGTACACACAGCTGATTGAGCACAGCCAGGTTTGATTGCAGCCAGCCCTGCTGAATCTGAACCTTAGTCATTTAAAAGTAATACATCTTATTAATGTATTTAACGTTAGCAAGACGTCCACATTGTAGTGACAAGGTCTGACTGACTAGCTATAGAAGTGGTTTAGTATTGGTAGTAATAGACCTAGTGATAGTCAGTGGTGTAATAGTGGTAGTAGCATAACTAGCTATATAATTGGTGTAGTAGTGGTAGTAGCATAACTAGCTATATAATTGGTGTAGTAGTGGTAGTAGCATAACTAGCTATATAATTGGTGTAGTAGTGATAGTAGCATAACTAGCTATATAATGGGTGTAGTAGTGGTAGTAGCATAACTAGCTATAAAATTGGTGTAGTAGTGATAGTAGCATAACTAGCTATATAATGGGTGTAGTAGTGGTAGTAGCATAACTAGCTATATAATTGGTGTAGTAGCGGTAGTAGCAGAACTACCAATATAATTGGTGTAGTAGTGGCTCACTATTGTCATCTTTCTTGTTTTATTGCTGCTTCTATTGTTTGTCTTTACCATGTAAATTGCCTTGAGTACCCTTTAAAGTGCTATACAAATAAAATGTATTATTATTATTAGTAATCGTCAGTGGTGTAGTATTGGTAGTAGCAGAACTAGCTATAGCAGTGGTGTAGTAGTGGTAGTAATAGGCCTAGCGATAGTCAGTGGTGTAGCAGAACTAGCTATAGTAAGTTGTGTCGTAGAAGTGGTAGTAGTAGAAGTGGTAGTAGTAGAAGTGGTAGCAGTAGAAGTGGTAGCAGTAGAAGTGGTAGCAGTAGAAGTGGTAGCAGTAGAAGTGCCGATAGTCAGTGGTGTGCTAGGAGTAACGTTTGTTGAACTAGCTTTTGTTTGTGGTCGTAGTTGTAGCACAAGTAGAACAGGCAGCCAGTGAGAAAGGTTGTAAGTAAGTACTGAGTAATAGTAACAAATTGTATATATTGTAGTAGTGTTCATCATAGTTTAACTTGTTATGGTCGTAAACACAATAGCATGATGGTGTTAAGAATACCACTAGCTATTAGTGTGTATTTGAAAGTGAATAGGATCCATGTGTCTTCATTGTAGTGTTTCTGGCCACAGCAGATACTTGGCTAAATTATCTGTCTATATAAAGTTAATTGTCCCATCTGCTGAGGTTTAGCATCATAAATGCCTCGCAGGGCCAAACACATCTATTGGCAGCTCCCTCCGCTCAGTTTAAGTGCCGATATAAAAGCTTAGATTAGATGTTTATGTCCTCACACAGATGGCGTGTGTGTTTATACAGTTGACTCAATCAGCCCAATTTGACCCAGAGATCACAACTGATGTGTTGAATGTGTTTCTCCCCAATTACATTTTTATTTATTATAAATAATTTAACTTCAGCGTACCAATTGCATTTTTACTGCATGGTAAATTAGAAACTCAACCACCTTTCTGCTTTTTCACACTGGCATTTGAGGAGTGATTCATTTCTTATGATAATGCATATTATAACACAGGTCATCAGCTCCATTTTAGTGTTTATTGTGTACAACACCGCAGTTTGCAGTGACAGGAATTGTGTTACAGATGAAGAGTGTCATCTGACCACCTTAGCATGACGTGCCTCCATCTGCTGGGCCATTCTGAAGGACTCTTGAGTTATTGGGGGCATGTAAATGTAAATGTGTAAATAGGTAAACAGAAACCATCTGTAAATCCATCACTATTTGTCTTGCCATTTTTTCGGGGGGGTTGTTTTCACCCATTGTAGAATAAAACGGAAAAGGATAATATCTCCAGAAAATACAGTCAAAAACTCACACACATGACAAAGCAGGTCAGTCATACATTTTTAATGAAATTTTGTGGAAGTCATACAGAGCCAGTTTTGGCCGTAATTAACTACAAAGAGAGCAGACAGCTACAGTGAAGGAACAGCTCCAGGTTTTGTAAAACGAGGATCAGCGGACACAACTACTAAAACTAGCAGTGCAATAATAATTATTTCCAAACACAGTAAAGCAGCATGTAACATTCTGCACGTGGAAGAATAATTGACAATATGAAGAAAATATACAAAAATATACATATGATTGTACATTCATGAATACACATCCACTGGTCAGAGTGGATTATTTGCGCACCCTTTGGCGTGACACCGCTAAACTCTCCTGAATGATTCCCGTACAAAGCACCAATATCAAGTTAGTGGGCTTATGACTAGAGAGGGCTGTTGATACAAATCCCTTGCACAACTTAAGAATCTGTAATACAACTCTCTTATCTCAGCCAAGGTGCCTTTTTAAGTAAGGCACTTAACTACCAACATCAGCAGCCAACAGCAGGTTGTGGTCGTAAAGGGATGTCTCCCAAATGTGTCGGGACTGTACGAACGATTCTGAGCTCAGTCTGCTTTCCCTGGATAAAAAACAAATCTTTACAGTACTCTGATAAAGTCACAAGTATTCAAGTACCTGAGAGCATGTCACATTGTCCCTCAGTCGTCAGTAACAGTGGCTAAAGGGTTTGGTGTTCAACCTTTTAAGCACTCCGGTTGCAGAAAACATACATGGCACCAGTAAAACGTGTCTTCCTGACGGGTAATGGATGCACACGCCAACAACTGTTCCTGGAGATGGTTGGCTGGCTGTAAACATTTAAGGCTTTAGGGATTTCTCTCCTCACAGTAATGTCTGAAATGAGCCAAGAGGGGATGATCTGCTACTGACCATGTACAAACTGGTGATCTGCAGCTAATATAATTTCAATTATACCTTGATAATGCAACAAAACCTGAAGGGGCCGGCTAACAACAATCACTTCAAAATTAGACCGTCTGTCAGATACTTAGTGCTAAGAAAACAGGAAAACAGTTAATGCTCCATTACAGTCCCTGTAATCAACATATATTAGCTAAAATATAAATAGCAATTGGCCTATAATACACAAGGTGTGGGGAATTAGGAAGCGTGATCACGTCTGGGAGGAGGGATTAAGGCAAAAATATAAAATACAGCATTGGCCAAATCCCACCACAGGAGGGCACTGTGACACTGGCTGTACGGTTTCACTCATTCACGTGTGTCCCATAATTAAACCATGAGGCACATTTGGACTATTGAGACAAGGACAATAACAAAAGAGTTTGGTAAAAAACTGACAGTCATTCGCAAAACGTCAGAATGGAAAAAGTATATCTGAGGTCTCCACTGACAATGTTTTGCTCAACTTTAAATTCATGCATTTTGGAAGGAAACCCCTTAATTTATTAATTAATAAACTTAACAACACACCAGTGGTTCAAAACCACATTTTTCACTTTCAACACCCGAGTGTTAAAACAGCATATTAGCCAACCGCTCCATCTCCTCACACGTCCAACTGGTTGGTGTGCGGGTGGCCGACGTCCAGCCTCCTCTGTGCCGAGCCTCTTTTTCGGGCGGGCGGCGCAGCGCCGACTACACTTCCCAGTGTGCCCGGGGTCTGGAAGAAAGCCTTAGAGGCCGACAGTGCGGTTTCCTTCGGAGTGTGCGGCGTCTGTGACGTAGAGAGAGATGTGAGATCGAAGAACATTTAGAGAATCCTGCTGCAGTTTGTATTGTTTCCATAGACTGTAGGGATACGTTTTGATGGAGGTGCCTCTCAGATATATTAATAAACTGCCACTTTTGAGACACTATTTATACATGACATAGTGTTAGAGAACAAAAAAAGACCAACTGTTGATTTTAGATTACAGAAAATCTCAAAACATTGATTTGTCAAAAGCATTTCATACTAGTTTGTAAAAGGTACTCGTAATTTGCAAAAGGTCTTTTTCTTCCCGCTAAGTGTGTTTGCTCATGAGCGAGCAAGTCTTACAAAGTTAACAATTATAGTCATTATTGGTTTAATAGTCAAATCCAAAGCCCGATTCAGTTTATTCTAACTGCTGGTTTCTAAAAAAAAAAAAAAAAAAAAGAAGCTATTTAATCACAGAATACAATATAAAGCAGCACATGTTCACTACTGGTAACAGTGATGATGTTTTAAATGACAAAATAATGAATTGACAAATTGGAAATAACTACCAATTTTTTTTTTGTTGACAATGAGAGTATCAATTTATTAAAAAAAATCTTTTATGTGGGCAAAATAAGAAGAAACATTCTTGTTACTAACACCTGGAGCTCTTTCATGACGGCCCCACTCTGCCCATATTAAAGTGAAAGAGGCAGGGAAGGCCGTGATTTATGTCTCATTACCACACGGGCAGTGACTCCTCACATGGTTTGTAACGCAGCATTAATTAGCCATCCAGCGCCTCGGCGGGTCGCCTAAAAAGCACTCTGTTTGAGAAGAGCAGTGTCGACGGACTATGTTCGCAGACAAGAACATTAATCCCCATTCAACAACTTGGAGATTAATCAACTTGAAAGCGCTAAATGAGAGCGAGTGTCTGAATGAGTAAACGAGGGGAGACGCTGCACAAAACAAGCCGCTGTCAAGCTGTGGCATTCTGAACCAGAAAGGTCATGTATCATTATGGAGGGGGATGATGTCGGAGTTAATGTTTTTAGAGCAGAGAACTCTCTGTGTGTGTGTGTGTGTGTGTGTGTGTGTGTGTGGCTTTAGTAGTTCTTACCAGTGGTTCTGGTGTGTGGATGCTGGCAGTCTGGTGCAGTCCCGAGGGGGAACGTGGAGCTCCCGCCGCCGCCCCGTACAGCCTGCTTTGCTCCGGAGTAGCCGGCGACGGAGCCGGCGGCCCGCCGAATTCCGCTGCCGCCGCCAGCCCATACGGCGCCGCCCCCACCATGAAGTGGGCGGGCAGGCTGAAGCTCAGTTTGCTGCGGGCCTCAGGGCCGCCGGCCACCAGCGGGTAGTGGGAGAGCGCCGCGGACGGAACCAGGACGTAGGGCAGCGCCAGGGTGGGAACGCCGCCGTGGGGAAGCGCCAGACCGCCTGCTGGCTGGCCGGCAGAGAGCAGGAAGTTGAGGCTGTTCAGACCTGGAGAAGAGGAGAATTGTACATCTGATGGACGCGTTAAGAAGTAGCCGCCTGACCTGATCTTAATTAGCCTTCTCGTCATTCTTTGACTCTCATGACTTTGTTTTCATCTACACGCATTTAATTGGCTATCCATGTTTGATTTTTTACCTACGTCGTAAAACCATCCCTTTGGTGACAAAATACTTTACAACATAAATGTAATTAATCATTACTTTTACGTCTATTGTAGCCACAGGGTTCATACACATGTTGACCAATGGATTTCCATGACCAAACATTTAGTGAAATCTGGGTGTAAACATGAACAAGTGAGTAAATGTAGTATTTAAACTAACAATGAGAATACAAAGCATACAGTAAACCTTAAATGACACAAATGAATGAGACAATAGTTTGATTAAAAGAATAAACATTTATATAGATGCCTGTATGTATGCCTGCTTATATGTTGAGCGTCTTTCTTTTAAAAGCATATTAATTATTTCAAACTCAGCGTAAATGAACGTCATGAACACATGAATATAACACATTTACATGACTGTTACAAAACTTTTGGGATTTTATTTTTTCCAAGGACTTTTCCAGGCCTGGAAATAACCATTTTAAAATTCCATGACTTTTCCAGGTTTTCCATGACCGTAAGAACGCTGTAGCCAAACACCTGAGAACAAATCCCAGCTCTTTCTTTATGAAACTGACAGGGTACATGCATGAGCTCTGTGGATTCATCCGCTTCTAGATAATATAGACAGTTTCAACAGCTTGTGCCCACGTTGTACTTCCCGTCAGCTGATGTCATTCCCATGCTGCGGCAACAAGGCCACACGCATTTGCACACGTTTGCTGCCTAGTTTCGACATACAGTATAGTAGTAGAGCGGACAAAGAAAGCACACCTCTCAGCGGTCCCTGGGCTTTATTACCTGCATTGTTGGGAACGTAGAGGTAGTGCGACGGCTGGGCGGCTTCGCTCTCGTCGAGGTCTCGCTCTCTGCAGAGGCCTGCGGGGCGACCGGGGGAAGTCCTGGCGCGACCCGTTGGCGAACACTCGGCTGCTTCCCTGTGAGGTTTGCCGTTCACCTAGAAGGAGAACAGTATAAATCACCACGGACCATCCATCTAGAGCTGTATGCATGGGACCGAGACACGGGGCAAAATGAAGTCTACAACCTATCTTAAAAGGACAGTTGTATGCACTAAATATGATAATTTATGACCCAGCAAATAAAAACCACCGCAGTGATTAACACTCTTCTAACAACATTAAATGACCTTCTGCCAAGTCATTTTCCTAGTCCACTCTCTGAACCTACCATGTTAGGACCATTTATCAAGAAAAATGGGACTTTTCCAATTACTAGGATAGTGTAGCCTGATTAATGGCGAGGGTTCTTCAATCATAATATCCTATACATTACAACTATACTTATTTAATTACACCAGGAATGACTTATCCTCATCAGCGAGCGTGTAGTAACTCATATTTTCAATTTACTATCCAGAAATACCAGCCAAAACTGCACTGGAATAAAGAAGCATCGTATTCCACTGAACCGAAAGCAAAGCCGTTCCCGGCTCAACGGAGACGAGAACAGATCACTTTCATTCGACAGGCCAAAAGCGCCTCACCTCGTCACATCGCTCCGACCCGGACGCCCACTTCCTTTTCACCACCGTCCCCTCCTCTTCCCCGTCTTCCCTCCTCCTCTTCCTCCTCCCCTCGTCAGACTCCGCCCCAGGCGACCTCGGACCTTCAGGCGCCCGGTACAGCATGACCACCGAGGGCTGGGACAGGCTGGGCAGGTAGGCCAAGCAGTGTTGCGGGGAGGACGTGGCGAAGAGGTGCTCCGGGTGGAGCGGTGGCGCCGGCGGGGCGGGGCGGGCGGAGGACGGAGGCAGCGGGCTGTCGGCGGGACGGTTACTGCAGAGAGAGAGAGAGAACGGAAGCAGGAACTGATTAGAAGTCAAGCTTGAATCGTCGGCTTCAACCGGATTCGAGTGGCTCTCGTTTCAGCGCCAAGAATATTCCTTTATTTTTCAACACACACACACACACACACACACACACACACACACACACACACACACTTCTATGTCGTACTATTTTGCTCCCCCGAAAAACCCTTGAGGCCGCTGTGGTTGGGCCACGAGCAGCCCAACCATAGAAACTACATGAACTGTTTCTACGGAGCCAAAGCACACATTCATAGGAGATGAAAACGATCCACAGTGGCAGCTTACACGTAGCCCGGAGCTACAAACACTGGCAGTGAGTGTGAAATATTCTGCAGTCTCCTTCATTTTGACTTTACCGCCCAACATGTGTCCTTGTTCCCGGGCAGCTGATGTGGATTCTCTCCAGTAAATCTGATAGACTGTCCCGGGGAAGGTTAGCAAAGAGCGACTGGGGGCAGTAAACTGTTCGGCAGTGAATCCGCGTTGCTAGACTGCAGATAAATCTGAACTGAGAGCACGATAAGGGGTCACACAGCGGGTTGGGTATCTGCGTGTGTTGGCATTAACTCACTCTGTGCTGTTTCCGAACTGCAGTCGACACACTGCGCTGTTGCTCGTTGTCTTTCTGGAATAATCCACAGGCTGGGTTGGCAGACCTGTGGTTAAAGAGGGGGGGGGGAAACAATTCATCACACAAGGATATCAAACTTTCTACTGTATTAAACTATTCATTGACGAGTGTCTCGTACCCGTTCGGTCTCGCCGCGGACTGCTGGGCGCAGAGTTGACCCGCCGCTGTACGGCCACAGGAGCGGGGGCGACGTTGAAGGAGGTGTGGCGCGCCATCTTGGCTCTTCTGAAGTCCAGGCCTGCCATCGGCAGCGTGGCCTCAGGCAGAGTGGCGGCTGCCACGTTCACAGTATTTCCTACATCTGGGCCGAGGGAGATGGAGAGAGAGAGAGACTGAGTTAGCACGACAGCAAAAACAGCCTTCATCTCAATCACAGCTCCAGAAAAACGTGAGTTCAGCTCAAGAGTCGTTTCTACTTTAGTTCCTCACCGGCACTCCCAGAGCTTTTGAAGTCGACGGGGCCGAGCCACTTGAAGGCCGGCTTCCTGCCTCTCTCCTCGCGGACGTGGACCTTCTTTATGAGGCCCAGGCTGGTCAGCACATTTGCGATGTCGTACAGCCGCCGCACCTTAGCTGAACATACGGGGAGGACGTTCAGTTTGGATGAATCCGAACAAACAGGACTTGTATTACGAGACACAATCTTTTGCACTTTCTTACTTTTGTACTTGCTGTGACTGGACGAGTCCTGGCTCTCCTCGATGAGGATCTTTGCCGCTGCGTCCAGAGTGACCGTCTGAGTCTTGGACACCAGGAAGAGCATGACGAACTTCTGACTCATGATGCGCAGAGATTTGTCTTTCCGGTTGCCGCCAGCTATAAATAACAATAAGGAAACATGCAAATGTGTCAGACTACTGCAGTCACAGGTCTCTACTTTATACAAGATGACCAGTAAGAATCTTGTCATTAAAGCACCAAGGATTGACGATCTGATCATAAACCATGAGATGCTTAAATGTGCAGTTGATATATTAACACCGTAGTGAGAACCTATTTTCAGCTGTGGGTGTGTTCACCCGTGTTGAGAGCTCTGTATTAATATTATTATATCATCCAGCCACAACATTAAGCCACTCAATGGATGCCATGTACCTTTTGTTAACTCCCTATTATATTCTTACCCAGCCAAGTCAACACACACACACACACACACACGCCGCCTTAATGAGAGGCTGAGGTGAACGTGCACTGCTTGAGGGATCGCAATGGAAACCAGGCTCGTAATCGTTAATGTGGGTTTGAAGGTAGTGATCGTTTAGCCAAAGTGTTAGTTTGGAGGAAGCTGCACCTAAGATTGTAAATGTGCTGCATTAAACTGATGGTCTCTGATGGTCTTTTCCTATAAGTGCAACTACAACAGCCATCAAAGCAGCCAATGGTAAAGACGCAACGGTGCCAGGAGAAGAAAATGAGGGAATTAGCTGGTGGAAATGTAGGAAATCTTCTTTTTGTTGCAGAATCCCTTGACTAAAACGTTTTAATCTCTCAGTTCATTACCGTTTCCGGCGTCTCCTTCCGCCCCGTCGTCCTCGCGCCCCGGTCCGGCCTCCCTCCTCTCGGTGGCCAGGTCCATCTGGAGGTGGTAGCCCTGCTGCCGGCCCCGCCGCTGCAGCTCCTCCAGCGTGGCCTCCAGCCGCAGGCGGCCGTACCAGGTGTAGCTGTTCTTGGCGATCCGACCCACGATCATGAGGGACTCCAGCACGTTGACGATGTCGTAGATGCGTCGCCGCTCCACTCCTGATTATTTCAAGGGAAGAGAAGAGAAATGATCCGCTTGTTCTTGGAAGAAATGCGCTCACGTTTGAATAAACACTCCCCAAATGGCCAGTGTTTCGATTAAATTAATGCATTGCTCCAGTTGTTTGTATGAAGAAGAAAAAAGCCCATAAATCCAATAACCTAGTGGCGTGGACACGTCTGACCCCCATTGCTTACCGAGGCTGGTCGCCACCTCATCCAGAGAGATCCAGATGGGGCTGTGCAGCGGCGGGTAGTCGGGGTAGAGGGCCAGGAACTTCTGGCACAGCAGACCCAGACTCTTCTGCTTCCTGCTCGGCTTTTTGTCGGCGTCATCCTCTTCGTCCGCAGCTTCAAACTGGACAGACGGGTAAAGAGATGAATGAGAAACATTCTTAAGTCTGCCACTAGCGTTACACCGGTTAAGGGGACGGCCACCTGTACGCTTCGTTCTCCAGGGTTAGAGTGGGACATGTCCCGGTCCAGAGCTTTTTTTGTAACTTGTCTTCAAGGGCATATATTTGAGATAAGAATGAAATCCTGCGATAAGGCTGGAAAAAAACCTACACACGTCGGATTCCAAGAAATAATCGCATTACAAAAGCTCAGCGATTTAGGCTGCAGCTGCCACTTTACATACAATATTACTTTATCTATTCGGCATAACTGAGTGATTGTATTTGTACTATCTTGAGCTTTCAGCTGCTAATGTAAGTAAATGGAGGGACTTTTAAGACTCTGGAAATTGTGGCTAGCAATCTAACATATTTCTCCTCAGTGGTAGAAAAGAATACAACTTTTTCAGACTTCTAGAACTTATTCAATGCCACATTGACTATTTCAGAAATCTAAAACGTCACATACCTGACAAGAGTCTTCCACCTCCGTATCCTCCGCCACAGCATCCGGACTCGCCGGCTTGTCCCTCTCGTTCTCGATGGGTCGAAACAGCACCTTCTTCATCTCCCGGTCCCGGATGTCTGGGCTCGCCGCACTGATCAGCATCTTGAGGTTGGCCGTGGGCGTCCAGGGCTCGGCCAGAACGGTGTGTTTGATGGGGGTGATGTGGGCGACGTGGGCCGGGTCGGGGGCGGACCCCTTTCTGCTCATCAGCGAGGCCGGGATGGGGGACTCTGCCGATTTCAGTGGCGTGGACCTCCTCCTCTCCGCGCAGATGTTTTCCTGAGGAGACAAGTGTTGTAGTTTTTGTTTAGTAAGGATTCAAGGTGAATCTCCACCGTGACATTCCAACAACGTGTTAAAATATGTAACCTGTAAACCCCTAAGCTTCTTCCAGGGGTTTTATTTCTGAGGTTAAAATGTTAACACTAGAAACTACTTTCTCTCACAAAAAACGAGCTGTTTCAATCAAAAAGCAACCCCAGCTAAACCCATTTTACAACCTCATCTCACTGATTAAGATGCCACCACATCTGTCTCGGATTGCATCACATCAGACCGGTTCACTGCTTCTCCCACCCCTCAGGTTAAGCAGCAGGTCACCTTACCTTTTGTTCACTTTGGCCCCCATCCTCCTCCGTGAAACTTTTCCTGGGACTCGTGAGGTCTTTCAATGAAAGACATTCAACTTCCATCTGGGAAACCTGCAGTCCAAACACACGTGAAGACGGCTGTGAGAGACCCGATGCAGATGAGTGAAGCTATGTAAAAGTTCAGCCAAAACTCAGACGAGTGGTCAGCTGAATTTGGCGCAAAGAACAGCAGCTAACTAGCCCTTAGCAAGCTAATGTCCGCAACCTAACTAGCAGGTTCCCTCCTTAACAGGGCTTTAGCGCCCACGTCACGTGCACATAGCGCTTCTCCACTGCTGCATGTATACATGACATTAATACATAACGTTACTTCGACGTTGTAACGCAACATAGCCTCAACATGCTCAACATGGGGAGGCCAATGCACTCACATTAGTCCATACATTGAGGCGTGGCGGGGCCTGTTAGAGGAGATGCTTGATGTTATGTTACTGTGACATATTTATAACGTTAGTCATAAATGCTCATGCAGCTTTAACGAGCTACTCGGCTAGCATCCCTAGCTCAGCTGACCAGCATACCTCAACGCAGTGAGTATTGTCTCACCTTTATCTGCTGCTGAATGAATGAAATCGTCCAATGGAGGTCTGTGTCCGGGTCTATCGACTTGTCAGTGCGTAGTTTCTTCAGATTAACATAGCAGCTATTAATTTCCCTCTTTAAAATAAGCGGGCTTGTCCTCTGACTGTACCTCCAGTCTTCTTCTCCTGTGCAATCCGCGGAAACTCTGCACTGTCCCGGGGAGACTCCAGCATCCCCCGCTCAAGCTTGTTTTCTGGCGCTCTCCGGCATCTGGCTCACTCCAGCCAATCAGCGCCCAGGCGAATGGGCGCGTCATTCATCCCCAGCCATTCAGCGTCGTTGAGACGCAAGGGGCGTGCACAACGGCCGCGCCTCCAGAGTTGTGTTGGCGGGGCAACCGGCGCGCTCTGTCCAAACCAGAGGGGAGTTTAAAAAAAGAAAGAAAAAAGAGGTCTCACTCTGTAACTATTTCAAGTGCAGCACCAGAAATCGCCCGTCGTTTGTTTTTTATTTTATCCAGCACGTTTCCAGTATAAAACGAATTAGAAAAATGAATGTCCAGTTCTAATCAGCAGGGGTGAGCAAGCACGGGAGACACAGGGAGGCGCCAGAGACACAGGAACAACATTTAATTGAAATGACTGACATGTTCATGTACAACTTCCATGAATCTTCATGCTGTCCACTTCTGGACAAGTGGAAACAACACAAGTATTCTGAATACCGTGAAACCCTAAAGTATCTGCCATACTACAAGGAAATTATACAACTTTACGTCTTTTAACGCCGATTTATTTTCTGAAGCGAGTGACTCGTTTTCTTCATAAGACGATCTTTGACTTTCAGCTGACCGTTTCTGCATCTCCCCTGCTTCCGCTCCCACAGTGACACAAGCGGCAACTAGGGCCCCTCACCTAGAAACCCATTATTATTACCTTTTCACCCTAAGTACTCAGGCGTTTGTCTGGCTGTAATTAGCTCTGCGGTTGAAACAGACAGATGGGAGGCGGGGGAGAACACCAGTGGCGCTAATATCACCTGCGGCACAGCGCGAAAAGTTGTGGAGGGGGCGTGGTCTTTTTTGGGGCGCAGACAGGGTCCCGCCCTGCATGCAAAGAGGCTGTCTGAGGAACAGCCCCGATGTCTTACATAATAGCCCACAATACACTAAACCTGCCGCCAAATGCTCTTCAAATCTGAGCCAGTGAAGAAGGAGGGAAACAATAAATCTGTGCTACCATTAGAGATATGACGACACATAGTGGTCTACAATCATGTTAAAGTGGACACCTTCTCACTGCACGTTATTGTAAAAAAAAAAAAAAAAAAGCATGCATGCATGTTACTTTATGACAGCTATTGAGGGGTTTCCAATTCTACATATTGTCCGCACCTGTATGGATTTTTTTGTGCACAATTCATCAATAACTGTAGTTCTCAACACATGAAGGAGGCCACTAGATTGAAGTTCACTGTATAGTCCTTATCTCGTACATGTAATCTGGAAAACATAACTATGTAACTTTGCCCTTTTGTCCACAGGTCATTGTTTACACTATCCTTTATGTCCTATTCAGCACTGCAAAGGCAGAACAATATTTGTTATGCATATACATTCACAGAGAATAATTTGTGACAGTATATTTTATGAGTAGCTCGGTATTAAATCCAAAGTATAGTATGGCTGTCAGTGGTTCAAAATAGTCTATACTGTGTTATCTCACTGCACACAAGTGATGGTTGTAGAGCTTGATATTGACCGCTGTAGTTTTCAATGTTTCTGTCCATTGTGAAATAAACAAGAGCAAACATTAGTAGCATAGTGTTTTTGGGGCCAGAACACTGCTGACTGTGAACCAAACTACTACTCTGCAAATATTACTTTAAATGAGCACTGATGCTCTCGTAAATGTATTGTGTGATGCATTGCCTTTTTTTGTAATGAGCTGAAAATTGAGACTTCTACCTGATATTCTAAGTTGTCCCTGCTTGACGTGCTTCTGTGCTAATTGGCTCCAGGCCTGGTCTCTGGGGTTCGTCTATGCAAGGCATTCTGGTAAATGTTACATCACTAAGGCTCTTTCTGCTCCTGCTGCCTTCTTCACTCGTCTCTCTTTCTCTGCCCTTTTCACTTTTCACTTCCTTTTGAACTCATATGACTTCAACACTAGTTGGGTTTTGCCTCTATTTCTCTGGCTGACCTTTTCTCAGACTGCTCTGCTGGAAAATTGTTAGGATTCTCACTGAGCTCAGTGCCGACAATTGACAACATCTGAAATACACCTGACATTGGCCTTTGGTAAAGGCTTCAGACACAATCTGAAGTTAGCCTGCCAGGTGCAGACAGTTGCACGTTCCTGTCACACATTCTTGTTGAAAAGACTATTTTCACAAATTCACTTTTAAAAGTCCCGTTAATACATTGCCAGGTAAGGTGGGTTGACTTTTACATGATGTACAACAGATGATAAATGCTGCTTTTTTAATTTCCTGCTCAACACCATCACACATTATGTATGAAATGGACATGGTTTTTGGTTGGTGTCTCACTGCATCCGTCTCACTGGTGACCGTGTGAGCTACAGCAGGTTAGCTTCTCCTCCATCATCCTCAACTCTCCCCCAACTTACGGTGTCCTTCTGTGTTCCAGATGGTGCCACAACCTTCATGACGGACCTTGTAGAAATAGAACAAGAGTCTGCTGAGCAGTCTGTGATTTGTTCATTTTCAAAAGAGGCGAGGCTCCACCTCTTTTGCTCTCCACATGGACTGTTTGCTTACATTTTACCAAAACCTTCTCAAATGTGATTGGTTGATGGACTCAAACTACGAACGGAAATGTAATGGCTTTTGTATTGAGTTCATAGGTGGGTGGATGAGTAGAACGGGTAGTAAAAACTTAACTTTATTCAGGTTTTTAAAAGAATGGAAAACATTTGACCTCCAACTCTTTAAAACATACATTTATCAAGAGATCAAGGATAATTTAGTAAAACACCCTACATCACACAACAAAACACACAGAGCCATCAGCACTTTGTTATCCCTTCTTTTATTTGATCAATGCGCTGTGTTGAATATGATCTATAAATACATCTGTGTATACAGCTAGAACGAGAGGCTTTAATTTCTTCTGCAGCTTCTCGAGACCAGCAGCGACATTGGTGAGAGGACATTGAATGAAACCCCAAAGCTATTCAGTTTACTAGAATAGAAGAAGGCTCCAAAACAGCAAATATTCACTTTAGATAAGATCAAACCAATGACTTTCTTCCACTTTTGCTTGAAAAAAATACTTAAGGGTTAAGTTGATCACCAGAACTTATCAGTCAGTTAGATCTCCGCTCTCAGCTGTCAGCCGGGCAGGTCGTGACTTGTCCTTTATGAGGTTGCGGGGAGTCAGATGAAGCTGTTTGGGTCCCAACAGCCAACAGCGACTCCCCTCCTTCTGCTTTCACAGGTCTTAACGTTTGAATAATGTCACAACACAAAAGTCACCTCTGATTGGCCGGTGAAGGCTTTGTGCGTCCTGAGATGCCAATCTGTCAAGCGGTCTGACAGATTGGCATCAACGCTCACCTAAACACACCTCAACAGGAACAGAAATGAAAACTGAAAATCAACAGCACTGTAGTGGCAGCTGTGGTTGATTTAGTGTGTGGCCCATCTCATGAATCTCTGGATTGAAGTTACTTGTTTATGAATATGTTACGATAATTCTTCATACGTCCATATTTACAAAGCCCTAACCTGATTGGTCATTAATATTTCCCACAATTCCCTGGGGCACCTGCCTGAGCCATATTAAAGGCAATGGCTTTAAAAATACAGCGTTTTGAAATGTGACAACAGATAGCCATATTATATAACTGTAGCGGCAAGGAGCTCTAAGCTACGAAGCAGCACCTGGTTAAGAAGAATACCCCCAACTGGGCGTGGAAGCAGCGGCCCAGCGATCCCGCAAGCCACGCTGCCTGGAGTCGCCTGGCAGGGTCACCCATGGCAGACGGGCCGCAGGGGAGAGACGGGCTGAGTCCGGAAAGCGGCTCAGTGGGATTTGCTTTTGAAAAATATATATATATTTGTTCATATATTTTTTCATTTATATTTATTTTATATTACATTTAGCTGACGCTTTTATCCAAACTTGACTTAAACCAGACCACTTTATATATATACATATATATATATATATATATATATATATATATATATATATATATATATATATATATATATATATATATATACATATATATATATATTTTTTTTTTTTCTTATTTATTTTTTTATTTTATATATTTTTTTATAAATACAAAAATAAATATATTTATATGTATATATTCTTTATTTATTTTATATATATACATATATATATAAAATAAAAATATATATAATACAAATATATATATACAAGCAATGCTATTTCTTAATGCAAAAGCGCTGGTTTTCTTCATCTTCTGTGACAGTAAACTTGAATATATTTTGTTTTTTAGTGTTGGTTGAACCAAACAACCAATTTAATTAAATCAACTTGAGCACTGTTGGGCCTTTTTTATCCGACCTTTTATAACAAGAGATTCATCAAGACAATAATCTCCAATGTTATCCATCAGGAAATTGCTGAAGTCCAACAGTAATTCAAAACACAAACAATGAGCATAACCATGGATGCTAAACACATATTGGTCAAGAGCTTGTGATTTATTTTTTTATATTGAATTATTAAAGCACCCTTTCCTCCCGAGTAAAATGCTGCTTGTATCCCTTACTTACATTATCTTTAAATTAATTCATCTATAGCAGCTCACTTTAAGGGCAACACTGAGCCTTATTTCTACAGTAATATTAATAATTGTTTGGTTAACGAGGCCTGGACGTTATAATACAGCAAAACACAACACTGCTCCAAAAAAGGTGAACAACAGTAACTGCATTTTTTTTTCTAGGTCAAAGGTTATTAATTTACCTTTATGAATATAGCTGAAGAACATAAATTGATAAGAAGTGAAAGCTAGTGGGTCTTATTTGCCTCCACCATTTTGGACTGAAGGAGACCATATATGACCAGTCAGTAAAACAGAATGCTCATTACAACATAGGAGATTTGAGACTTGACTTGGACATGTGAACAAAGACTTGAGACTTTACTTGTCCCTCAAATACTTGAGACTTGACTTGAACTTGTCACCCAAAGACTTGAGACTAGACTTGACTTGCAAAAAATGACTTGTACCCCAAAGATATATAGTGAGCATCTCAGTCCTGTGTGTCTGATGCATGTCCATTGTGCCAAGGAAAATACATTTGGTCACAAACCCATTGGCGTTACTCTCTTTCCGTGCTTCCCTTCACAATAAAAGCCCCAGAAACATAGACCAGAACACTGCTTCCTAGAGAGCTGTTTAAGTACACACTATAATAGCTTACACTATCTGGTCTATCTCTAGAGCTGGCTAGTTAGCTAGATACATTGTCTATCTCTAGAGCTGGCTAGTTAGCTAGATACATTGTCTATCTCTAGAGCTGGCTAGTTAGCTAGCTACACTGTCTATCTCTAGAGCTGGCTAGTTAGCTAGCTACATTGTCTATCTCTAGAGCTGGCTAGTTAGCTAGCTACACTGTCTATCTCTAGAGCTGGCTAGTTAGCTAGCTACATTGTCTATCTCCAGAGCTGGCTAGTTAGCTAGCTACATTGTCTATCTCTAGAGCTGGCTAGTTAGCTAGCTACATTGTCTATCTCTAGAGCTGGCTAGTTAGCTAGCTACATTTTCTATCTCTAGAGCTGGCTAGTTAGCTAGCTACATTGTCTATCTCCAGAGCTGGCTAGTTAGCGAGCTACATTGTCTATCTCCAGAGCTGGCTAGCTAGCTAGCTACAATGTCCATCTCCAGAGCTGGCTAGTTGGCGAGCTAGTTTGACGAAGAGATCTTCTCGTGGCAAAGAGTGAGGCAAAGGGGCCGTAGACCAAAGACATAAAACTGATGAGTCAGAAGAAGCCATTGTAGCCCACCCTATGACACAGGTCTGACATTAATTGTAGATGGGAATCTCATATTTTATTGAAAAAATAGCAACAAGGCCCTAATTGTTATTAAATTCTTAAAAGATAAACTGCAATAAACTCCATGAACTATCTCACTCTAATAAAATGTTAGCAGGGCTCTCAAGTGTCACGCATTGAGCGTGACTGTCACGCATTTCGGTCTTAAGTCACGCCCTCCCGCCACACATCGTATTTCTCACGCTGAAAAAAACTCTAGGCTATTTAATGTGCCGCAGCGCGCAAACATGACCTGGTCGCGCTGCCCTCACCATGGAGGAATCAAGCACGTCTCCCCGAATCCCCTGCCAATCAATAAAAAGGAATGGGCGACACGAATAGCCAATCAGAAAAACGTATCTGTTGTATCTGGGTGAAATGTAATCCCGCCCCGTCCGGGTGGGGGGGAGAGAGAGAGAGAGAGATGTCACGCTTACCTGTCTTAAAAACTTGAGAGCCCTGTGTTAGCAATAGCATATTAATCCTCATACCTTCTAGCGAATTTTGAAGAGGAAAACCCTGTTACATTGAAAAGCAAATAGTGCCCAAGGAAGCCATATTTTTCTAATCTATTTGATTTTATTTTGCTTTGTAATGTATTGCCTTACCCACATTTTAGACTATCCTCCCTTCAGCAAAAGGAATAAATCCATACTACAACAACAGAAAAACAACATGACCCTCCTCAATTTCCAGCCATCGCAGGAAATGATATCACCTGCAAAACCCCCTGTAAAATGTAAATTGACAGCCGGACCCCAAATGGAAATCTATGGATTAGTGTTGTTGATGGGATTGGTAAACAAACAATTTTTATACAAACATGGAGATAAATATTGATTAAAGGGGGGGTGAAATGATGAGCCGTGCAGAGTCGATACTCTGCCGAATGAAATGGGAAAACATGCAGCAGACATGGAGAGATGAATTAAAGGAATGGATGCGGCACTCTGCAGCTATAGTGATGCGACAACAGGGATGTCATTGTCAGAGTCCAACCAGGGTAATATCATCTGTTTACAGTCAATATTCTGTTATTTCAACCATGAACAAGCGGCCTCGACACAATTTCACCAATGGATCATTTCAGCAGGGCATAAGGACTTTACTGCACTGCTGATGCTGTGGGTGTACCCAGCAAACATCAAGTTAATCATTTGCTGGCTGTAGAATTGATCATAATAACTGTGAAGGAATAAAAAACAGGATTGAGATGATTTGTCTGCCATAAAAATGTCTCACTGTGTTGAAATATAAATACCATAAAGTCATTAAGTAAGATGTGTTTTGTCCAACTTAAACTTCTCTGCCTGTGAAGGGGATATTTCACAAAGTCTTAACTCCCTTGTCTACATCCACTAATGTGAAGGTGTACACATTGTGCTACTCAGATCCTTCACTTAAGCTAAAGTATTAATACAACCTTGTAAAAATACTCATTATGAATATACTAAAAGCGTACTGATGCAGTGGAAAGCATACTTAAAGATTGGGATGATTATTTACATTTCTCTGCATATGAACCAGGTATAACCATTTCTTTAGTACAAATTTGCTTTATAGAGCTTTACAATCTGTACACATACGACATCGCTGTCACATCGGATCAGGAAAAACTCCCCAAAAATTAGAAAACAAATTCCACGGGGAATAAAGGGAAGAAACCTTCAGGAAAGCAACAGAGTAGGATAGTCCATGTACACTTTGTTCGTTTGTTTTATGGTTCATTTGAAAAAATGGAAATACGGAAATACCATGGTTTCTTCGTTTATCTGTTTGAAACCAAAAACAGGAAAGGGGAAACGCACTTTTGTTTTTCTGTTTTTGTCGTCTAAATCCAAAAACGTAAAAAAGAGAAAACGGCCCAATTTTGGTTTTTGCAAAACCTTCTTTCCATGTCAAAATGAAAGCCAGTGATAGATATTCTTATTTACAGTCTTCTATGATGCAAACACATAACAGGGTAACGTTAGAAGAACATTAATTAATCAATATAAATAAATAATCCTGGATATGTTAGCAACAGTAGTGACTACAGGCAGTTTAATATGCGTTTACACAGCAATAATCGACTTTTCAATTAATCGTTGCATTATTTAATGCAACACAGTTCGTAATATAGTTTAATCAAAGTAATGTGTGTGTAGAGTTGTTGCTGTTAGCATCATATTTACATTTCCACCTCATTGTGCTGTTTCTTGAGTAAACACAGAGCAGAGTAAAGGTTTACCTTTCTACCAGTAGATGGCAGTATACATGTGTGTAAAACATACATTTAGTTACATTTACGTGTGTCTTTGTTAATTAACTAGGTTATTGATACAGATGTATTTAACAACGTTTATTTTCTCTGATATTTAATGTTCATGCTTGATTTGCAACATAGTTGTATACATCACGTATGTACTTGTTATATTTGTGTCATTTTAGAACCAAACATTCCTACATGGAAGAGTGAGCATTTGTTGATCATGAGGCAATACATATTGACAATTAAACAATAAAGAGAATTACATCCCACTACCCCTTATAAAGCAAAGGATACCCATTAACTGGTCTCAGAAGGCAATCAAATACCTTGGCATTTGGTTAACCCACAGTACTTGTGACTTGTATAAAAAAACTATGACATTTTAAACACAAACATTAAAGAAGATCTAAGTAACTGGTCAACACCCCTATTGAATTTAAGTGCAATAATTGATATTATAAAGATGTCCATTTTACCTAGATTACTGTATTTATTTATGTCTCTACCAATTAAAATCCCAGCCAGACAATTCCAGGATTGGGACAGACAGATCTCAAGATTGATTTGGAACGGAAGGAAGCCACGGGTTAAATATAGCACGTTGATTATCAGTAAGGAGAGAGGTGGCATGTCCCTTCCTAATTTTAAAGACTATTTCTATTCTGCCCAACTAAAAACAATAGTTCTTTGGTGTGATAATGGCTACGAGGTGAAGTGGAAGGAGATGGAATATAAATGCAAAGATATCCCAGTACAAGCAATGATCGCAAACTTATGTTAACCTATCATGACCAACTGAACCCCATTGTCTCATTTACCCTCCATACCTGGTTTGAAGTTATAAAGCAATTCAATTTGTGGAATCATTTAAGAAAACTCAGATGGCTAGAATATGATACAGAATTTAGGCCAAATAAGATAGATTCTAGATTCAGATATTAGACAAAACAAGGTATTACAGCTTTCTGCACAATAATGGAGAAAAACACATTGCAAAGTTTCCAGACACTGAAGGAAAAATTCAATTTGGAAAAGTTGGATTTTTTCAGCTATTTACAATTACGGCATTATTTTTTTAAAGAAATCCGGAAACTAGAAGTAACTATAGAACATAATGAAATAATACAATTTGCATTACAGGCATACACGAGAAGCTCTAAATCAGTCATTTCAAAGGTTTACCAGAGAATTACAAAGAGCAGAGGAGCCACCACAACATATATCAAGAAGAGATGGGAGAAAGAACTTGAAGATGAAATATCCAGTCAGCAATGGGAGAATATGTGTGAAACCGTGTTCTCGACTTCCTGTTCAATGTACTGGCGTGAATTCAGCTGGAAGAACCTTGTTCGTTTCTTTATTACCCCCAAAATGAAATGTTACTTAACTACAACAAACCACACATGCTGGAGAAATTGTGGGGAAGGGACAGAGAACCACCATCATATCTTTTGGAGCTGCCCTAAAATACAAATATTCTGGGAGAGCACTTGGCACTTGATGCAACATATTCTGGGGCAACAGATACAATTTACATGCAAATCACTTTATTTGGGTGATCTACCAGTAGAAATAACAGGAAATGACAGGTACCTCCTAAATATATTAACAGTAGCAGCAAAAACAGCAATCACTCGTAACTGGTTGCAAACCGACCCTCCCACAATAGAAAACTGGACTGAAATAATTAAAGAAATCCACGAGATGGAAAGAATGTCCTTCCTTCTGAGACTGAGAAGGGACATATACATGGCCAGATGGACAAAATGGACCAAACAATGGACAGATTACTCGCCCTCCCTACCGGGTTCTGGTTTTTGTTGGCTCGAGAAGCTCAGTATCTCATAAATAGACAAGAACTATGTTTCATCATGATGCAACCCATATATATATATATATATATATATATATATATATATATATATATATATATATATATATATATATATAAGTGTAAAACTAAGTTAATGAAACCCTGTGAATATAACTCTTTGAATATAAATTTGTGTAAAAAATCTGTATGTTGGACTGAATTTATGGTTGACACGATTGACTGACGATGCTTTTGAAGTGTTGCATGGCTGTTTGATTATTGTTTTTTTCTTTTTTTTTTTTTATTGATTTTTTTTCTTATTTTTACTTATTTACCTGCTTAAATTTTGTTTCTTTCTTATGGCCCACTTGGCCAGTTGCATGGTTAATTCCTAATATTCCTTTTCATGTGTGTGTTAAATTGTAAAAATGCCTAAATAAAATATCAAGTATAAAAAAGAATAAAAAATAAAGAGACAGTTGGTTTATTCTTATTAAGCAGCCTTCAGTGGCCCTGTCTTCAGTTACCACCCAGTCAGAGCACCAACTGTGCTTCACACTGTACCTTCATGACTACATCATCACTGTGTGCCTGAAGTTAAGGGTTGTGCATGTGTGAAAGAAGTACAGGTGTCTGTGTGTGTGTGTGTGTGTGTGTGTGTGTGTGTGTGTGTGTGTGTGTGTGTGTGTGTGTGTGTGTGTGTGTGTGTGTGTGTGTGTGTGTGTGCGAGCAAGGAGTAAAGGGGTGTGTGTGCAAGGAGAGATGGTGTGTGTGTGAGTGTGCGTGTATGTGTGTGTGCAAGAAATGAAGGTGTGTGTGTGTGGAAAGAGTGAAGAGGTGTGTGGGTATGCATGCAAGGAGTGAAGGGTTGTGTGTGTGTGTGTGTGTGTGTGTGTGTGTGTGTGTGTGTGCGTGCGTGCGATCAAGAAGTTAAGGGCTGTGTGTGCGTGCGTGTAAGGAGTAATGGGGTGTATGTGTGTGTGTGCGTGCGGGCAAGGAGTGAAGGTGTGTGTGTGTGTGTGCAAGGAGTGAAAGTGGGTGTCTGTGTGTGTGTTTTCTGGAGTTGCCCAGGGTGAGAGGTGCTGTGTTGCAGTTTTCAACAAGAAGGTCGCCTCCCTGCGCCTACGGGTGAGTAAGGCTCTGACTGTTGTTTGTGCTTATGCACCAAACAACAGTTCGTAGTATCCGGCCTTCTTGGAGTCGGTGGGAGGGGTATGCACCCATATCCCTGGCAAAAAGCTCCTTGGTGGCAAGGAGCTTTTTGGTGGATGAGATCTGCCCTGAGATGCTGAAGGCGCTGGACATTGTTGGGCTGTCTTGGTTGACACGCCTCTTCAATGTCGTGTGGGGAACAGTGCCATTGACTGGCAGACCTGGGTGGTGGTTCCCATCTTCAAGAAGTGTGCTCGAACTATCAGGGTATCACACTGTTCAGCCTCCCGGGAAAAGCTTATGCCAGGGTTCTGGAAAGGAGTCTCCGACCGCTTGTCGAATCTCAGATTCAAGACGAGCAGTGCGGATTCCGTCCCGGTCGCGGAACAGTGGACCAGCTCTTTACCCTTGCAAGACTACTGGAGGGGTCCTGGGAGTTTGCCCAACCAGTCTACATGTGCTTTGTGGACTTTAATTGCAAAATTCCTCTGTGTGTATTTGTGAGGTAATGTAATTTGGTGCAAATGTATATGTCTATATTTTGCACATAAATAAGTCAGCCGTTCAAACATACTCTTTGGTCTGTGTTCTTCTGATTTTAACTAGTCTTAAACTGCTCCTCCGAACCTAGTATCTGATCCTAGCTTTCTGCAAATATAAGAAAGTAACGGGTGTAAAAGTGCAGTGCAATGTGCTGGATAAATACAATATAGACAGTATAAACCATATTAGACAGTATAACCAGTGGATATGACATTCAGATATTTTACACACGTTACACTATTATTTTTACCCTTGTCTTCACGGCTCAGTATTTGGTATCACTTATAGGTGCCATATATAATCATATTTTAAATTAGATGAAAGCAAACATGCACTGAGTCAAAAGATCTAATTATGTTACTCTGGCACAGCAGGTCTTCTTTTGGTGTGGATAAATCAGCTTTGTGATATAGATGAAATGTAGCTGATACCAATCAGTCACGATGATGTACCTACTACTGAAGGCACGCAACACCGCCTTCAGATTAGGTGATGTGCAAGCCTACAGCCTGAAGAGGGGCATCAAGAGGGCCAAGCACAGCCACAAGCCAAGGACTGAGAAATACTTTAACAACAACTCCGACCCCCGACGCATGTGGCAAGGCATCCAGGCCAATACAGATTACAAACCCTCCAATATCAAGGCCTGTGCTGGGTAGCTGATTGGGGTCCTGACTGACATCTTCAACCTGTCACTGGTCCCAAGCAGCTGTACCCACATGCTTCAAAATCACCTCAATCGTGCAAGTGCCAAAACACTCCACTGCAGCGAGCCTAAACAACTTCCGCCCTGTTGCCCTTACCCCCATCATCATGAAGTGCTTCGAGAGGCTGGTTCTGGCTCATCTTAAAACCTGCCTACCACCCACACTAGACCACCTCCAATTCGCATACCGCCAGAAAAGGGGTCCAGAGAAGGACATCTCCACAGCGCTTCACTCCGCCCTCTCCCAGCTGGACAACAACAACACCTACCTAAAAATTGTCAGAAAAGTAGTCAGAAAAGTAGTCCTGGGGTGACAGAATCAGTCAGTGGGGGACCCGGGCTCTGTTGATGAGCCCGACTGCCGACGGGAAAAAACTGTTGGTGTGGCGTGAGGTCTTGGTCCTGATGGACCTCAACCTCCTGCCAGAAGGAAGGGACTCAAACAGGTTGGTGAGACCCTCAATGTCTTCCCCATGGGCATCAGTGAATACTTCCCACACAGTTGACTCAAAACAGTCCTTTAGAGCCTCCTCGGCTCCAGTGGACTATCGTCTAACTATGCGGGTCACAGCTGGCTGCTTCTGTGCAAGAGTTGTGTACACAGGCAGGTGGTGCACCAGGTTGTGATCAGATCTGCCCAGGGGAGGGAGTGATGTTGATGAGTATGCCTCCTTGGTGTTGGCATAGAGGAGATCCAGTGTTTTATTGTCTCTGATGTAGCATGTCACGTACTGGGTGAATGTGGACAGAGTGGATGACGGAGGGGCATGATTAAAGTCACCACAGAGAAGGAGAAGGGCATTGGGGTGTTGTGTCAACAGCCTGCTTGTCGCCGAGTGGATGATGTCACAGGGCGCTTCAGCTTTAGCAGAGGAAGGGATATACGCAGCTATCATAATAACATGCAAAAATTCCCTTGGTATATAATTTGGCCTCATGCTAACAGCTCAATGTCCGTTGTGCAGGTCTGTTCCTTAACAGTGATGTGCCCAGAGTTACACCATCTATTGTTAACAAATGATGCAGAACCCCTCCAGAGTTAGCTCGGTTAGCCATGTCTTCGTAAACACCATGAGGCCAGTATTCCCTCTGATGGCGAGTCAGCGGCGTTAGCTCGTCCATCTTGTTAAGGAGAGACCTCACGTTTCCCATGATGATGGAGGGTAGGACGGGTTTGTAACGTCTTCTCTTGGCGCGACGTTCCGCCCCCGCACAGCATCCCCGTTTGTTCCTCCTCAGCTCGTGGGGGAACATCGGGTCTCTCCTCGGGTAGTAGCACCGCCGTGTTCCGGCTGGTCCCTCGTGTAAACAACAACGGGACCATGGCTGCGTGCTAGGTCCCCAGACACGGGGGTGAAAAGTGGCATAAGTAACAGATAGACCACGACAAGCTCGACGTGTCTAGCTGCCATAACTTACTTATTTGAAACAATAAACTAGTAGAACAGAAAGTACAAAAAAGTATCAAAAAATCTATACAATATAAAGAAAGGCTCAGTAGTGAGCGGGAGCCGCTGTAAAAGGCCAGCAAGCAGACAAACTGAGCCAAGTGCCAACTACAATGGAGTCTTCTTATTTGTATGTATTTCTGAGTTAATTTATCAGGGACAATGCAAAAACATTGTAAGAGGTTACATTCAAATAATAAAGATATGATGCAAATAGGATTTCTAGCCAAGGCCAATGTGCGACCTCTGTCACCTGTCAGGCTTTTCTGCTTAAAAAGATCGTATCTTCTGTCGGTTTAGGAAAAGTGAGCTGTGAACAGACAGTGGAAGTTCTACGGGGTGTTTGGCTGACAAAGCTAACAGCTAATGGAACTAAACCTGAAGCAGAACTGACGGTTTCTGTTCAGAGGGAACATTAGTCAGTCAATATGAAACGTTACACAGTGAACTGCAGTTTAGCTGCAAGAAGTCGGTGCATTACAACTGGATATGCAAATGTACAGTTTGTAAAGTTACCTGCAGCTGAAGTAGACAAGCAACAATTAAGGAGTTGCACTGCACTATGTGATTAGTCGTAATGAGACTGTTAAAGTACCATTTCCTTGTCCGTAAATGTCAATCTCGGTGTATCATTGTCCGTGGGCACTGCCCTTCACAAAGAATCTTGTTGAACCAGAACGCAATGACTGGCATATTGGAACTTTATGATCCAACAAAAAAAGTCACACTGGTTCCTGCTTTTGACTCAGATGCTGCATGTTTGAAGTACTAACCTGCAACTCTTTGGCAAATAAATTCATTGCATCTTTGCTTCAGAACATGTGGTTTTCCCTTGTGCATACATGTCTGTGCTTCACATGAAGACATTACATTCAAGTACACTGGCTTTACAGTAGCATCGACTGGTTGTGTTGTTTTCCCTTTCGGGTAAATGGTTGTAGTACGCCGTTAATAGGTTACGCATGCGCGATTTGACGCGATGCCGTGAGCTCGTATTTTCCTGCTGTTGCGTTTCTCAAAATAAAAAAACAGATCTAAGCTCAATATTGAGCATGAATTGAGAGAGGCCGTATCAAATCTACAACCCCGTTTATAACATATGTGTCTAGGAAAGCAGCTCACTGCAGCCACTAATACTTTTTGCACAGATAGAACTTACACAAAACATTGTCTGATGGGGCAATCTGATTTACTTGAAAGTGATTTTAATTGTCTTTATTCTGTTATTTATAAAAGCACAGATGAGTCACACAATTATGTTATTTACAGAAAAAGTTTGAGAACCACAGCTTTAAGTGTTTGTGTCGGAGCCGCCGCCTATTTTGCACTATTACAATACTTATAGTCAACTAGTTATCATGTCTTCCGCTCCATGAAACGCATGTTAATGCTCAGTACACATATGGTACTTTAATGTATTTGCATTGTAATAAAATGTGATAATTTTAAATGGGCATATATGCAGCTAAAACGGGTAGCCTAATGCATCCCACATTTTTCAACATAACATTTTAAAACATTATAGTCATTATGGCCTTGATAAAAATGATTGTTTTGGGGGAGGTGGGGTAGTGCACTATAGGCCCCTGAGACGCGGCTTAAGAGTTTGTCCTTAATGGGAAAAAAAACATTCCCCTTACATTACTTTTACTTTTATACTTTTAAGTAGTTTTTAAACCAGTACTTTTACACTTTTACTTAAGTAAAAAGCTTGAGTTGGTACTTCAACTTTTACAGAAGTATTTTTAAACCCTAGTATCTATACTTCTACTTGAGTAATGAATGTGAATACTTTTGACACCTCTGCCGAGGATAAAGCTTGCTGTTGATGAAATGTATTCAACACACTAGACTATCTTCCATTGTTCTATTCTGAGCCAATGGCATGCATTTCATGTTGATTGCATCTTGTTTCCTGGTTGCTTGTGTATTGTGTATTAAATATGTGTTCTGAAAAGTGACAACATAAAACAGTTTCCTCATTAATATTGCATTGTTAGCAACACAAGGAACAAATTGAGCTACCACAGTTCACTTTTTAACATCTAAATGGCGTTAACTTAATTCCCTCTTCTCCACTGGCACCAAATGATTGTGACCCCTGCACAGCGTGATTGCTTCGTGCCTGGTGCTTTTCCTGTTGGTTTTTATTTATTTATTTAATGTCTTGTGGATTTGATTCAGTCCATTACCTGACCTTCAGTGCCTGTCTGTGATGCTTTTATGGTTTGCAGATGGTGTAACGGCTCAGCTATAACAGATAAGGTCGACATTTATATAGTTGTTTTTTAACATGTTAAATGTGTAAATATGGCCCCTGTCAGCCTGATGGCAGGGCTGCCCATTTGTGCTGTGCGTGGGGAGAATACATGTGTATATTCCGAAGAGAGCATTGTGGAAAATGAAAGGATTTATTGATACCATTGTTTCAGGGTCCATAACATGCACTCAATATCAATGTTTTGGAAGATTAACTGGTAGTGGTGACAAACTCCTGGTTGCTCTTTTCCAAATATTGCACATTCAAAAGCTCATAACTACAGCCTCCTCTTTACATCAATGTGATGGCAACTCAACACCTCATTGGCTGGTTCTAGTGACATGTCCCTTTAAACCCTTCTGACACGACTGGCAGCAGCACAAATGCAATTAAATTTTATTTGTTGGCGATTCTTTTCATGTCAGATTATTTTATTTAAGTTATGTTTTCTCTTTGTGTTGTTAAGGAGAGATACCGGCATCAGACCAGTACTTTGTCTTCATATTTTTAATCTAGCCAGCTGGTTCAGAATTTGCCATCCAATAACGTTCAATGATAACGCGATGGAGAAAGATTTGGGGTGATAGGAGTTAACAAGGAATCTCAGATTTTCTTCACAACATACTTGAATCAATTAAGATTTTTATATTTTTCTTAAAAACAAACTAGGCCAACAAAAGACCAAGGAATAGTCCTTTGTTTTATTTTAACAATTAAGACTCCACCATGAGATACCTGTTGCAAATGCTAATTCTTACTCATGCTGTATAGAATTCTGGAACGCCCACAACAAACAAATCAGCACCGACTGAAAAAGGCCCCATAGTGAACTGGCCTTTTGGAAACCAGTGACATGGTCCCAATCTTTCCAATTTATTTTGGGTACTTTATAAACCACTGCCGCTACCACTACTTCAATGTACCGGTATAATACTCGTAACAAGCATTTAATAAGGAATCGGGAAATGTTTTCCTTTAGAATGAGTGGATATCACGGATGAGAAGGGATGGTGGAGATCAAGCTAAATGAGCTCAACAATCAGCACCGTGGGTTTAATTAGAGTCAATGGTCTGACTGGTAACGGACACATTGGAAGTCGACCTGTGGAAGTGAAGCGTGTCTATTCAGTGTGTGCAGTCATTCAGATTAGTGTTCAGGTTAGCTCATGCAGATGATGTAAAGGCCTTGGAGATCTTGGCTGGCTAGTACTTGCATGAGCAAGGGGGCATATTGTTATCTTTACTAGACAGGTTGGAGGGAGATGGATGTTTCTAAAAACGTGAGATAACTATTATATTTCTCTTCATTGTAGGTAAAACAAGAAACTAGTTTGACTGGTTTATCCTGGAAACACTTTAAAAGCTGTCCCAGACGCTCCTGCACATACTATACTGTCGGTCACCACCATCTGGGATTTAGGATGCTACAGCGCCACCTCGTGTCGAGCCGAGTAGCTACACGCCACGACTCAAAGTTCTGCCGGCTGCTGCCGCTTTCTCTCCTTCACAGCTTCTTCTCATGTACCCGACGCTTAGCCGCTGATGAAAGAGTAAAGTGCTGCTACGTACCAGGTGAGGCACTTTTATAGACATTTCCTTTCTAAGCATCAAGGCCCCATCATCCATCCCCCTTTGCGGTTTTACAAATATTACAGGGAAATATTTGTGTTGGTTTGATACATAGTACAATACAAATGAATATGGCATCACTATTGTACACACAGCTAGGCGGTACCCGCTCACACCACATTTCAAAATATGAATATAATATCAGTTAGTGTATCACCAGATCAGCAGCTCTTTTAATGGCCCCTAATATTCCACTTTTGTATTGTTTGCAGATGCAACTGACTGTAAGACTAATACATTATGGTGGCTCAGTGGTGAGCAGGGTCGTCCTTCAATCAAGAGCATCGGCGGTTCGATCCCCAGCTCCGCTAGCCCATGTCGATGTGTCCTTGAGCAAAACACTTAACCCTAAATGTCTCCCGTAGCTGCGCCTACGCTGTATGAACGGTTGATAATCCTGATGTGGCATCTTGCATGGTGCTCCTCTCATCAGTGTGTGAATGGGTGAATGATGTCATGTAGTGTTAAAGTGCTTTGAGTGGTCGGAAGACTAGAAAGGCGCTATACAAGTACGGGCCTAAGGGATATCTCAATTAATTAATAGATAAAGTATGTTTTGGCTGCAGTTAAGCCAGCAAAAACAAAACTTTTCCGATGATTAAATAAAGTAGTGAAGAATCATTGTTGTGGGATCATCCTCACCTGCCTTTCCCATTTGACAGCTATGTTTAATTCACACAGCTTGGCAAACAAATGATTAGTCCACATTTGTGGACACAATCTTAAAGAGGCAGAACAGAGAACACAGTGTTGAAACTATGTATATTTTTGTATTTCAGGCCAGAAAACATTTATGTCTTCTTCAAACCAAATGTTCAATGCAATCATGAATTAATAATATTAAAGCTGAAAATTGGGAATTCATTCCATTTTCACAGGGAAACCAGGCAGGAATCAGGACACCTTAGAGGACGTAGCTTCTTCAATGCTCATGGTTATGAAACCGTTACTATCTATTTATCTTTATTTATTAACATTTATCTTTTTACACGCTTTACTTGAAGCTGCAAGAACCGTCAAATGAAGGTCAATTACTTCATTTTGAGGAATAGTTAGGTGCGAGCTAGACGCCTTCACTGCATGCCATAAATAATAAACATTCCTGGCAAATAAACGGTTTCTGATTCTGATTCTATACTGATTTGGCTTCATAGCACTGTTCCCATCAATCGTGGCTTGATTGCATTTTTTTAATCAAAGAAGGTGCACTGAGGATTTCACCCTCCACCAGGTGACATCACTGCTAGAACTTGTAAGGTGGCGTTAACTGCAGTAGGCATGTGTTCCTGGACTTCAACTAAGCCGCCATTCATCTATCACTCTTCTCCTTTTGTGAACCCCAAATAATCTTTCTTTTGTCATTTTGAGGATACCTGTGGACCTAGGGTGAGCCTAGGTTTTACTGCTGAAGTTAAAACATTACCACTGTCTGTATTTATGAGGCTCACTATAATGTGTTTAGCATCCCCCACAGCCTGCTCTCATAAATGTCTTAAACACGTTTACTAGTAGATGGCTGAAAGGATTATTGCAGCATTGATTTATCAGGGCGTATTTTCTCTCACTACAGAATCCATGGTAATTATATACGAGATTGTACAGAGACACAATGCATACAAATGTTATAACTGTAAGGCTCAATAGGAATACTCTGACCTGAAGCGTCAGAGTTGGAATCGATTACATCCAAATTATAATGTATCCATCCATCCATAACCAACATATAGGCTAGAGCTAACTCTTTATTTCTTAACTTTACAATTAAGGTTACGGTTCGATACCGTCTGTTGAGAGACTGCGTGCAGACAGGACAATAGTAGAGGTGATTAGCTTAGCGTAGCAATATGATAGGCGGCAGGAAGAAGCTGCTCCATGTATCTTGGTTTCAAATATGCCTCATTAATGCAGAGCTTTCACAGATGTCAATACATTGTATTTGTCAACATCCTACCTCTGACAAGTCTCTCATTGCAATGAACAATGGCGTTTACCGACTGATAGAGGGCGCCCTTGAGCCACTAATAATATGGACCTAAACACAAACTTCTGTTAAGGCCCCTGTTGTTACAGTTATTACCATCTAGGCATTTTGAAATCCATTTTTCTTTGTAAAAATGAAAATGAGGAGGCCAGAGGCTGCATTACTGAAAGACGAGCCGTTACACAATATGAATCATTACAGATGAATATATGGATGGAGAATAAACCTGTTTATATGTGAGAGGTGTCAGTTTGAGTAGGAATGATGCCGCTTCATATTCTTATCCGCGGCGCGAAGTGGTTTCATTCCATCAACAAAACAAGAGGAAAAGCCATTTGGTGCAATTTGGCGTGGAGCCAGCCGGCCGGCAGCTCGTTAGGCTTCACGTGTGTTATGTATGGGGAATGGAGAGAGAGAGCTGGAGGCTGAGCTCAGTGAATTACGCCTCACAGTGCAGGGATATACATCATCAGCTCGGGGTCCCTTACCTTAACAGGGTCTCCATGCTGAATCCTAAATACCAGCAACTGGTTTTCCTTGGGTGGTTTTATATTATATTCTATAGCACAGCTATAATACTCCAACTATATTCCAACTGAAACATTATAGGGTCACTTTGGATAAAAGCGTCAGCTAAATTAAATGTAATGTAACATAGGAAGAGGACGTAGTCATCGTGAGCTCACCCATTGGTTTGTGAACGTCCGTTTTGAAGCCTTGAGTTTGGCGTAGCATCTTAGATTACAACAGTCGCCAAGTCGGTGTTTTATAACCAGTGAATGGAAGTTACCGCATGTGGAATGCGGAGGAGTGCCGTAGATGGTTCTGGTAGCAGCAGCTATCTGTAAGCCCGTCCTAAAGCATACTCTGCTTCATATTTTACTAAATGAACATCATGCTGTATTGAAGAAGACTTGAAACTAGAGATTGAAATAGAGTTTATACAATCTTTACTGAGGTAAAAAATCAAGTGAGAAGTAGAGTAATTGTCTGATGGCCAGTAGAGAGACTGCAAGTTTTAAGACACTCAAATTGTCTTCACTCGGCCCAAACGGAGGTTACCACCTGGTTAGAACAGTGAACATGTGTTCTTTGTCCATTAGCACCATCTAAGAGCAGAAAGTGGGGTCTAAAAATACAGTGGCCACATTTCTTTAGCGCCATATTCTTTCCAATTTAATCCTGGGACCAAACAGTTAAGAAAGTAAACTTCTTTCCAAGCTGACTACTTCACTCACCATCCAATTACAGAAACAACTTACCCTTCTGTTTCCTTTCATCTAAGTTGTTAAATGGTCTAAAACTTGTTTTTACGGCTTTTAAATGTTTTCCTACAGCCCATGAGAAAGGATGATGCTGTATTTGGTGCAACAGATGAGTGTGTGCAGAAAACAGCAGAAATACTCATCCAGAATCCTTCACCTCTGGCAAAAATACTAACGCTTTCATCTCATGTTGTTGCTACAGCAGAAGTATGTACATGAACACTGCAGTTACTCTGACATGTTCTGCCGAGGTTAATTGAAAAATGCGGAGCCGACTTTTGATGTTGAGAATTGAAAATAGGAGTTAATATCTGGTGAAGTTGAGTGGCTTTCCCTTTGATGTTGGCCCGGCTCTACGTGTGACAGTCACCAGGCAGACTCACTGACTCCACCTCCGTTTTGCAGCTATCATACAAAGATTTCATTCCACATGGCTGAACTTTAATCACGTGTGTTATGATGCAAATTAAAGCAGACATTTAACTACAGATGATGTTGAAGCAGCTTCTCACCAAATCATCAAAAGACTCTCTGGTTGATAAAGTGGATTAGAAGCTACTCCCTTAGCGTTCACTTGTTTTATTTCAATGAAGTGCTCTAACAATAAAATGGACATTTAACATTTAGTGGAGGTTTAGTCAAACGATTGTCTCTGCTCAGGGACAGCAGCAGCATCGGCCGCCTGTGAGGCACGAACGACTATCCTCTCAGATAAGCAGCATGAAGGCGTGAAGCCAAACATTCTGCAGAAACATAAATTGGCTCACAAATGTGCACAGTAAATATAAAAGGAATCACTTCCATACACACTTCTACTGTAATATGGTTCAAGCTGAAAAAACTGCTTTCTGATGGAGTCATGTTCAGGCTTATTGGGTTTGGATCCACTATTGCGCAACATTCCAGTACTATTATTATTATATTATACTATTGTAGTAGTTATCTGGGGATTTAATCAGTCAGTTAAATCAGTCAGTTTGTGAACTTGTTTAACACATCCTAGGTATTTAGGAGCTGCTGCAAAGCACCCGGGGAGCAAAGGAGCTAACTGCTAATGCATTTGTGCCAGTATCTGAGATTATTTTTCATCATTTACACTGCAGGCCTTCACCCTTTTTTGATTGACTGTTATTTGTAACATTTCGTAATGCTGATGACTCGACTGATATTCGGTTGTTGAATCACATGTTTTCTGATATAGGCAGCCCACAAAATAGATGCATGTGCACAAGCACTGACAACGTGCTTGTTATGTTTGAAAGTTTGTCTATTATTAAGAATAATTGATGTATCCAATTATGTTGTGTCATCAGGGCTCAGTGCCATGTCAAATCTAAGAGTGAAACTCAAAGCAATTAGTCATCATGGTAACATTATGGTAACAAAAATGGAGCAGGAATGTTGCTTGGTGTGTGTGTGTGTGTGTGTGTGACAGAGGAGTGATTGTGTCAGGAGACTTATCTAAGGGTATCTTCATACTAAGCTTATTATCGCATCTCCTCTGAATTTATCGATTTCAAAGCTGAGTACAGCAAGGAGCAGGCGAGATAAGAGGTTGTGATGAAATGACGCTCTAGATTTCCAGAGGGTGATGGTGGTGATTGTGATGAGGAAAAAACTATGAGGAATTGTTGGTATGAGCAAAGCACTCCTTACATACCTCAACACCGTGTTCTCAGAACAAACAGGATTGTATTGTTCCATCTTAGTGTTGCCGTGGCTCTAACTTTGGTTAAAGCAAACAAAGACAACCACAGAGCTTAAGAGAAAGAATGAGCTGATATTTGGGCGAGACGAAATTGAATGAAATAAAAAGTTCAATATAATTTGACAGCTAAAATATTTTTTATTGACTAAAACTATACAAATAAGTTATGGTTTTCTTTGACTAAAATAAGACTGAAATGCCCAGATAATAGCTCAGTTGATATGTACACTTTACTTCTTCCTAAAAATGATCTGATATTGTGTCTTTACTGCTCCTTGGGGGCATTTGTGTCTAATGCTTCAACGATATAATTTCAACATCAACCAATTATATTTGAGTGTCTTGCCTATGACTCAGATCACCCTCTGATTATGTTCTCAGAGGCTTGTTGTGAGACGCATACCGTAAATAAGGTTGCTGCAAAAAGTCAGTCGGAGGTTAGGGTGGATGGTTAGGTGCACGAGGCGATCTTTCCCAAACCTTAAACCTAACTTTATAATGGGTCTAAGGTGGATAATGTAATTAAATTGCTGGTTTTAGGGTCAATTACACCACCTTCACCTGGTGAAGAGGAGCTGAGCCGGAAGGCGAAGCTCTCCATTTACTGGTCGGTCTACGTTCCAACCCTCACCTATGGTCACGAACTCTGGGTCGTGACCGAAAGAACGAGATCTCGGATACAAGCGGCCGAAATGAGCTTCCTCCGCAGGGTGGCCGGGCTCAGCCTTAGAGATAGGGTAAGGAGCTCGGACATCAGGGGGGAGCTTGGAGTCGAGTCGCTGCTCCTTCGTGTCGAAAGGAGTCAGCTGAGGTGGTTCGGGCATCTAGTCAGGATGCCTCCTGGACGCCTCCCATTAGAGGTTTTCCAGGCACGTCCAACTGGTAGGAGACCCCGGGGAAGACCGAGGACACGCTGGAGGGATTATATCTCCCGGCTGGCCTTGGAACGCCTCGGGATCCCCCAGAATGAGCTGGAAAGTGTTGCGGGTGAGAGGGAAGCCTGGGTCGGCCTGCTGAACCTGCTGCCACCGCGACCCGACCCCGGATAAGCGGCTGATAATGGATGGATGGATGGAGGGTCAATTATGAACTATGAAGCTCAACCTTTAGGTCAACATGGATTTGAAGTGGAGCTTAGTCCTTGTTATTCAGACACTTGACTGTACAAAAGCATGGGAGTCAGGTGCTCCGAGGTGTAGGGATGGTAACTTAATAGTTTATATAATAAATAGCGATGTTTGCCATTTGTGTACTGATACAATATCGCCACGTAAAATATTAAGATACAAGATATTAAGATCTTAAACTGGCTATTGGATTCCCCAACAGAACAAGGTTTACAAACCATAAATTTGCTCTTATATGCGAGGAAGTCTAATACATCCAGCAAGCAGACAAACTGAACCAAGTGCCAACTACAATGGAGTATGTCTTCTTATTTTTATGTATTTCCGAGTTAATTTATCAGGGACAATGCAAAAACATTGCAAGTGGTTACATTCAAATAATAAAGATATGATGCATATAGGATTTCTAGCCAAGGCCAATTTGCGACCTCTGTCACCTGTCAGGCTTTTCTGCTTAAAAAGATTGTATCTTCTGTCGGTTTAGGAAAAGTGAGCTGTGAACAGACGGTGGAAGTTCTACGGGGTGTTTGGCTGACAAAGCTAACAGCTAATGGAACTAAACCTGAAGCAGAACTGACGGTTTCTGTTCAGAGGGAACATTAGTCAGTCAATATGAAACGTTACACAGTGAACTGCAGTTTAGCTGCAAGAAGTCGGTGCATTGCAACTGGATACGCGGGGCGACTGTGGCTCAGTGGTTAGCATACCCGTCTTTGGTGGTTCGAGCCCCGGCTCCGCTAGTCCATGTTGATTCGTCCTTGAGCAAGACACTTAACCCCTAATTGCTCCCCGTTGCTGTGTCTACGGTGTATAGAGCAGAAATGAAAGTCTCTTTGGATAAAAGCGTTAGCTAAATGAAATGGAATGTAATATGAAAATGTACACCGTTTGGAATGTTGCCTGCAGCTGTAGTTAAACATGCACCAATTAAGGAGTTGCGCCGTGATTAGTGGTAATGAGTCTGTTCAAGTACCATTTCCTTTACCGTAAATGTCAATCTGGGTGTATCATTGTTCGTGGGCACAGTCCTTCACAAATAATCTTGTTGAACCAGAACTGAATGTCTGGCATATGGGAATTTTATGATCCAACAAAACAAGGTCACACTGTTTCCTGCTTCTTGACTCAGATGCATGTTTGAAGTACTAACCTGCAACTTTTTGGGAAATAAGTTCATTGCAGTTTGGAAACTATTAAATGATAAAGGTTAGGCTTAATATCGGGGAAAGCAAGATTTGAAGATTTTTGTTTTTCAAAATATAATAGCCTATAGACAACGAGAAAAACATTGAAATCATACCACTGGGTAACAGTGTTATTCTGATTCTGAAGTGGAAAAGTTCTGTTTGTTGTTGTTGAGTCTTCCAAGTTTAGTGGAAGTTCATGTGATCCAGCTTGTGTCAGAGACTCTGATGAACGAGAAATGCAGCTCAGTGTCAGTAGGTTTTAATCTGTAAAAATCGTTTTAATCATAAAATGCAGGACAGCATCCTGGAGGATTTATGAGATTCACCTGATGCCTCATAACTGTTCAACAGCTTGTAAAAAGTGAGGCTGTTGGTTGTAACTTTGCTATTTGGGTTCAAGGGCGAATAAGTTAGAGGCCAGACACAGCAGAAAGAAGAGGACAGGATATTCTTTCTAGAACCAGTAAGTGATAAAATACCTTAGCTTTTGCACAGCAGTTGTATCCGTATGAGCGTGGCATGGTTGTGAAAGTGCTTATTTGGTATTTGAATGTTACTGACATCCATCAATACAAAAGGGAAGATGGGGAAAAAGAAAAAGTCATAAAGTCTAAAAAATGTCAACTAAACTTGATTCCCTCTTCTTCACGTGCAGTGTTTCAAGCGAATGAGACACTGCCTCTTCCTACAACTTCCATAAAAGGTTTATGAATGTCTGTATGCGTTTGTCACCACACAAACAGAAAAATGTTTCGCAGGGAATTTGTGTTGCGTATATCTGAAGTAAATGTTTTTACAGGAGTAGTTTGACATTTTGTAATATACACTTATTCAGTTTCTTGCTGAGGATGAGAAGACTGACACCACTCTCAAGTCTGCATAGTGAATCCTGCACGTAGCTGGAGCTAGTTAGCTTAGCCCAAAGACTGTAAACAAGGGGAAACAGCAAGACCAGCTCTTTCCAAAAGTAACGAAATCCACCTGTCCATACCTCTAAATTAACTTTCTTTGCCAGATGTCTAACATGCTAATCAGTGAGCTTTAGAGGTGCTGTATGGCAGATTTAATTACATTTGGACAGAGCCAGGCTAGCTGCTTCAGTCTTTATGCTAAACTAAGCTAACCAGCTGCTGACTGTAGCCCTTTTCTCTTTTGTGTGTGTACGTTTCCACAGTTTTTAATGGATCAGTGTTTGTGTATTCACTTTGTACCATTTGAAATGCAGGACAGCAGTGTTCTAACCAGCAAAATAAATAAATAATGCATCCTCCCATCCTATCTGTGCGTTCCTTCTCAGAAGTCCACACCCCTCTTTTGTTTTTTTTATGTTGACCAGTACACGGTGAGAGGCTGTCAAATGGATGCATATTTGAAATGAAAGACCATAATAATATAATTAGATGAACATTTCCCTTTCCCTTCCCCGAACATCTTGCAGAACCAGCTCTGGCTGTTTAGTCACATGGTTTTTACCCAAGGATTTAAACGTATAAAAGCCAGAGGAACTAGAAGGGATGTAGGACACCAACTCCACACAGAGTTAGACGGACTAAAGACTCACAACACTGAGACAACATGAAAGGTGTCGTAGCCTTCTTGCTGGTGCTGTGTTACCTGGCCGTCAGTGATGGTAAGTCGCCGACAGATTACATTTTGTAACAAAACTAATCGTTGAAACAGTCAAAGGTAAAATTAGATGTGTTTTTCTTTTAACGGATCTGTTTTTCCCACTCACAACAATGATAATTTTGCCTTCATAGCCTGGACCTGCAGCGAGGGTCCGCGGCTGAATTATGCTCAGCAGATTGATGCCGGGAATGGGTTCGTGGTCGCAAGAGACAGAAACTTTCCGTATTTCCTGATTGGAGCGTCTTGGCACAGACTGAGCTCTCTCAGAGTCCGCCACGTCTCAGTGGGACCTGCAGGCCTCTGGGCAGCTGACACCAGTAGAAGGGTCCACAAATACTTAAATGGCTGGTTTAAAAGATCCTCTGGTAACTATTGTTATTATTAGCATTGTTAAAATTGTTAATATTACTTCACTTCAAAATTAGTCTTTACCTCATCATTATTGCTTTTGTTTTGTTTACTGTATATTATAGTGCTAGTGCAGTACATCACTCCTACTATGTAGAAGGATCCCCAAGTGACAGATGTCCTTGGTGTGCAATACATGATTTCCACATGTACAGGAGCATCAATCTGTTTCTAACTAATCTTGCATCTTCAGGAAAGACGATGATGCAGGTGGACGCGGGAGGTGATGATCAGGTCGTCGGCGTTACTCCCTCCTGGCACGCCCACTGCCTGAAAAGCGCGGCAGCTTGTGCCTACAGGGGAGTGGGTTCCCTGGCATGGAATAACCAGGCGAGGAAGTTGAAGTACTACAGCTGCAGCACAAACAAGGGATGCTGGGGAGTCGACATGAGTGACAGGATCTTCTACGTGCAGGTTGGCCACCGCAGCGCTCGTGAAAGCTCACATCTTTTAACTGTTGGTGTTACTGTTAGAACACGTGAAGCAAACCTCACTCATTGATCGTGACAAACACTGTGTATGCTTCTTACTACAGAACGTGAAGCCAAACACCTGCAAAGCCTCTGGCTGGAGAACAATAAATGGGCGTCTGGCAATGGTTGAAGCAGGGACTAAAGGAAAGGTTTTTGGAGTGAACAAAAAAGGCAAGGTCTTTGAAAGGTAAGCAAGTACTCAGTCTGGCACTCACAATGGAGGATGATTATTATGTTTGTAGATACAGAAAGGTTACAACCAGAAGCATCCACAACATTATAGTATGTATAATATATATAGCAAGAACAGTGACAGCAGTACACCTAATAAACATATAGTTGTCATTATTGTCATGTCAGTTATATTTTAATACTCCAAAAACATGTCTTTACGTCTTACATGCATGCGCACTAACATGATGTTAAAATGACTGTGGTGTAATTGCTGTATGTAAATTTGACATTTTGATAAGGCGTGATTGTAAAAGTATGGCTTCTAATTACAGCACTTAGTCAGTTTATTTATGAGTATATATGTGTCCATACACAAAATCAGTCAAGGAAAAAAAGCAAACCTTCATACATGTCTGCTGATGGATCCGATATTTATGTTTTTTCTCCAACTTCTTTCTCAACAGACTTGGCATCACTAATGCCAGACCATTTGGCAAAAACTGGCGCGAAATCCCAATGTGCATGAAAATCCGCCACGTGTCCTTCGACCTCGGCAAACTTTGGGTCGTTACCACCTCTGGTTTGGTCATGACATGCGTCCATTGAGCGGCTGCAACCTCCAATCTAGGGACAGGAATCTCCTTGAGTTGAATTTCATCCCTCAATTCTATCCTTTCTTCAAACTACTCAGACACAAATAAATGAGCAGCACTTCATTGTTTTCTCAATGTTAAAGCTGTTCATGCATCTCCGTGTTATCGGGCTATTCTTATTTTGGCAACAGTGAAAATGAAAGGTAGCAAGAAATAATTGATTCTTAGAAGCAATGTGACCCTTTCTTAAATGATTCAGTATCAATGCACAAAACTCATTAATCAGATTGTAAAATTGTGTTTTATTTGTTTTATTACATATGGGAAAATCCATTCTTTTAATCCAAATTCAATTGGAATGTGAAACATACATAGAAAATGAAAAGAACAAATTAACAATGTAAGAATAACCTAATGTACCTTTACAGAATATCAGGCATGTATAACCTTCCTTTGCACGTTGTCATACTTTCTATGGTTTTCTGTTTAATAAATGATAAGTGAAGCAATTTCATCTGTCATTTTTTTTCATTCTGCATCCAAAATGTTCATGCTGGTGTGGATGTGTGAACAAAGACAAAGTAAAGTAATTCTAAAAATGGAAGTGTATAGAACTTTTAGTGCTTAGATTAGAACCTTGCATTTTGAGGGCCATTTCCATTCACTAAACCCGTCCCCCAATTAACAACGGCCCAATCATAGCTTGGCAAAAGACTCGTCTGAGTAATGGCGTTTTGTGGTCTCATTTCTCCACTTTTAGCAACTGCCTTTTGTAAGACACTTAAGGCATCAAAATTCTAAGGCTGCTGAAAAGAAAGTGAAGATGCTGGAAAGAAAATTGCAACTCCAGGTGTAGTGCATATTAAAATGTACTAAATACCGCTGAAGAGTTATACGTTGACTTTTATTCTCTGTTTTGTGATCTGGCTGAAATCCAATATGTGCAAGTAAATAATGACAGTGAAATGTTAGACTGAAATGCTTCTTTGTCACACTGACTGCTGGATTGAAGCCCTGCAGGAAATATTATGGAATGGGTTGTTCCAGCTCCATTGTTCTTTAACATTCTGAATCTCTATTTCCTTTTGCTCACAGCATCTCAAACTATACTTTGCTGGATATTTAATTCATAATGGTATATCTTTATTATGAAAATTAAATTGAGATCATTACTTTAACCGCTAATAATGATAACGTGCATGTTCACCAGCTGCAACCGCAATGTTGCTGTGGTTTTCATCTTGTGTGTGTGTGTGTGTGTGTGTGTGTGTGTGTGTCATCATGGCAGAACGTGGTCCGGGAAACACCGGGTCTGTTGACAGACTTTGGCACCGTGACAGCTGTGCAAGATATTGTCACGAAACTTTACAGGTGTGTCGCAGTTCAAATGGGACGTAACATCTTGGTCATGATCCAGCTAAGTGTCAACTAGCTGCAATCATGCAACAATTTTTTTTTTCAAAATGTGAATAGGAACAACAACCCTCAAATAGTCTTAAAGACATCAAGTCGCTTTAAAAAACCACAGTACAAATTTCTAACGGTGAAGTTTACACATGCATTTTGTCTTAAAAAGTGTTATTATTGTACCACAATGTGCTATCGTGTATATGGCCAGTGTAGGGGATTGACCGTGTGTTTTATTCCAACTATTCCAATGATTTTTTTCTTGCGAACCAACACTAACTTTGCACAACAGTCAGGTGATGCTATCAGTCCCTCGTTGAGGCTTTGCATGGCTAAATGGACTTGGTGATGTAGCCGGCTGCATTCATGTAATAATATGGAAACAAGAGCATTTAACCAACACATTAATAGCTGTTTATGTTGTATTTATATCGTAATATATTAGTGATATAGATTGTGTTTTCATGCACAAGATGGCAGTCTTTGTTTCGTGCTCGAACAGACTAAAAGTGCTCCAACATCAGAAGAGGCACTCCGTAAAGATGAATACTATTTTTTTATTTTTGATTCACTTATTCAGCATTAATATCGCAGCAGACAACTATTGTCTGTGTAAAATATAGCAGAGTAATGTCTACCTGACCAGAGAATGAAGTCACGCTCCTTTTTTGTGTGGTAGTCCAGCTTCTTTGTGATTTGTTGTGCTGCAGCCGCGCATGTCCTTTGTTGCATGTGCCTCACTGGCTTGGTCACCCGCCAACGGTATGACACGCCCTACTTTGTCTCTGATTGGCTAGGACTCATTGCATTTGTTGGTTGGATTGGTTAGGTTTAGACATGAGGAGGGCGATTGGTTAGGGTTAGTTTAAGGATATAAAGGTGAACCAAGCAGAGTGGGGCGGGTCATCCCACAGGGGTCAAGTCTTTGCTAACGTCAGATCCCTACAATGTGCTCCTAACTACGCCGACAACGTGGAACTGTACTTTCATGTCATGGAAGCATGGCACCCACCCTCTGGTCCCCCAGGTAAATACCTATCTCTGTCAGCACTGTTTCCCTGTTGGCGCTATTAGCATCGATAGCACCCAACCACTGACTAAGGTCTTGCCCTTTTGAGAGCTGTTTGGAGCCACTATGCCCCGCAATTCCTATCATTTATAATGGATTACTTACACGTGGGGATATGGATAGCCTACTTTTACTTAGCCTCAGTAAATAACCTGAATACTATGAGTAAAAAGTGTATGTGTATATACATAATAGCAATACATAGACATGGCAGAGGATTCTGCCCGAAGCAATTTTCAAGCAGTCATGGATATTTTCTGGATTCACCCCATCCCTCTTAAACAAACCACTCCCAGGACTCTCATGGTTGTGAGTTCAGTGTTTCCCCCCCTTATTTTTAATCACAGGAATCATTTTGCAGGCCATGGCACCTGTCTTGCACCTCTAGTCGTTGCCTAGCCGCCCCCCCAGACGCGACAGTGGACAATCAAACAGATCAAAGTTAACGGTTTTGTTCAATTCAGTTTATTTTGTGTAAACCAGAATCACAAATTCAAAATTTGCCTCAGAGGGCTTTACAATCTGTACACAAACGACATCCCTGTCCCGGGAGCTCAGGAAAAACTTGGCCTGTCACGTCAGTTAGACAGTGGTGGCACCAGAAATGAGTCAGTCAGTTGGAATTAGGAACATACTTAAGATAAGTAGCTGGTATTACAGTTTCAGTTATAATTTTGTCAAATTTGACTTCTTATCAGAAGTTAAGAAAGTTAAAGTAAGTCAACAGTTAGAGCCTTAGTCTAGAACTAGACGCAGGCCTCCTCTACAAAATGGGTCAAAAGAGTCATTATCACTCCCTCCAGGAAATACTTGGTTCTTATGGTACTGATGGATTAATTATTATTCAACGTGCCTCTGTCAACTCCACCGTCGAACTGTTTAAAGACATTGTAACATACAAAACAAGTTTGAGTTCACGTCACACGATAAACTGTTTTCACATAAGTATGCGAACATACCTTGCTGGCTGCACACAACTGAGAGGGAAATGGGTCCACTTGGAAAACAATAATACTTGAGAAATTAACACTTTGTCACTTTAACTTATAACTTTTAGCGGAGTAAAACTTCTACCGCTGCACATGTCTTTCTTCAGGAGCACAAACATAGGACGTAAAGATGGTTCCTATCACATGTAAATAGAAAACAAAATCAATATTCAAGAAACAAGTTGTACAAATAATAATAAGTAAACAAGCCTATTGAATAATGACATAAATAATATTTATGGCAGTTAAAGTCATGTATGACAATCTTTAACTTTTGGACTGAGCAAAAAACTTCACCTCACTAAAGAAATTGTGAATGCCATCTTGTCACAATTTATAAACATTTCATACATTATTTTCCTTGAAATAATAAGGGTATTAATTGATAATGAACTCATGGAGCGGGAGCAGCACAGGTAACCACTTCGAGGGATTTGGTGTGCGACACCGCCACCTGGTGTTCGGCCGAGCAGCTGCACGCAGAGGGGCTTTGCGCTCGGAGGTCTCTTGCAGGCTGCCGCCGCTTTCCCTCCAGCCTGAACGCAGCTTCTTTTCCCCGCAGACACTCGGGTTGACAGCCGTCCTCTCCGCTCACCAGGAACACATGTAAGGAGAGCTAATAAAAAGAAAGCTGCTTTTTCCTACGCTGTACTTTCCCTTCAAAACGCGCCTTGAGTGGGGAGAAAAAGAGCCGCGGTGGAAAGAGAGAGAGAGAGAGAGACTCAATTCTCCAGCTGCTGGATACCAGGTAAGATCATTCCCCGTTAATTTGCCACAAGAAACGTGTCATGTTGCCACTTAGTGCTGCTGCGTTAACGGGAACGGACGCAAGAGAAAGAGAGACTGCACCTGCTCTCCACGCGAGGCTGCGTGTTGGCTGTAAATATACAAACCACTTGCACGTCTTATTGTGAGAGATGCAGTACATGCAATCCAGTATGTTATGATCATAAGGCAAATAACAAGAGTTGTGCCTTTAAAAAAAACACACATCTATTTTCTGTCTCTAAAAGCCAATTTTAATATAACTGTGTTCTATTTTATGCTGCCCATTGAGATGCATACTATTGACACTAGACAACATTAAAAGAGCTGAACTTGCCCTTTTGCAGAGAAGTAAAGCTGGTTCAGTTTCCCCTCCAGTAGGCTACATCCCTGCTGTGTCTTTTTGTCTGCCTCCCTTCATATTGACAAACTTTACGTGAAGCTGCAGTAGTCGTGCACTCATGGACTTCCAGACCGGGCGGCCCTCAAGGCTGAGGATGCTCCTAAATGATTTCTCTTTTCTGTCATTGAAATATTACCTAGAGCATTGTCTGAGGTCTGTTTTTATGAGACACAGATGTGGATTAGGGCTCATCCTAATCTATTTAGTATCACTCACAGCCCGGCTCTCACGGATGCCTGGAACATTTTTAAGAATAGATGGCATCAATTTTTGCCCACATGAGGCTATAAAGAGTCGTCCAATGCAGCCCAATGATATGAAGCTAAACAAATCCATAGTAATCATATCGTAAATTCTAAAACCGTAAGGTGTTACAGCAAACCCTATTCTCAATATAGGAGTGATGCCACAGAGAAAGAAAAATCACGAGGTAATTCTAAACAGAAAACTCTTGGGAAATCATGGTGATTTTTAATCTTGCTTGGAATATATCAAACCCAAATCTTCCCGATGTTGCGTATTTTTTAAGCTTCTTGCGATTTTACGGGTTGCGAGAAACCGTGCCTCTTTCCATGTGCCGCTCTTTGCGTTTGTTACTAGAGAATGAAAACTGTGTCTTTATTGCCCTAATTGAATTACACGCCCAAGTCAGGCGCACCAATTATTCCCTTGATTGTGTAACAAGTGCATCTGGTGTCCCATCCCACAGGACCGGTGTGAGGGGGCCCATTGATGGCGTTAACCCCCTCGTTCATTCAAAATAGAATCTGCGCAATTGAGAGGGCTCAGGATTTCATCCCCGGGGAAATACTAATAACCTTACCAGAGAGATTTGTCTCAGCCTCGCTCACCATTAACCCAGTAGGCAGCCGTGGTGGCGTGCCAGTACTCTGTGGTCATGTTGGGGGCCCGATGTAGTCTGTGGTCATGTTGGGGGCCTGATTTACTCTGTGGTCATGTTGGGGGCCCGATGTAGTCTGTGGTCATGTTGGGGGCCTGATGTACTATGTGGTCATGTTGTGGGCCCGATATAGTATGTGGTCATGTTGGGGGCCTGATGTAGTCTGTGGTCATGTTGGGGGCCTGATCTAGTCTGTGGTCATGTTGGGGGCCTGATGTACTCTGTGGTCATGTTGGGGGCCCGATATAGTACGTGGTCATGTTGGGGTCCTGATGTAGTCTGTGGTCATGTTGGGGGCCCGATATAGTATGTGGTCATGTTGGGGGCCTGATGTACTGTGTGGTCATGTTGGGGGCCTGATGTACTGTGTGGTCATGTTGGGGGCCCGATATAGTCTGTGTGGTCATGTTGGGGGCCTGATGTACTGTGTGGTCATGTTGGGGGCCTGATGTAGTCTGTGGTCATGTTGGGGGCCTGATATAGTCTGTGTGGTCATGTTGGGGGCCTGATGTACTGTGTGGTCATGTTGGGGGCCTGATGTAGTCTGTGGTCATGTTGGGGGCCTGATGTACTCTGTGGTCATGTTGGGGGCCCGATATAGTACGTGGTCATGTTGGGGTCCTGATGTAGTCTGTGGTCATGTTGGGGGCCCGATATAGTATGTGGTCATGTTGGGGGCCTGATGTACTGTGTGGTCATGTTGGGGGCCTGATGTAGTCTGTGGTCATGTTGGGGGCCTGATATAGTCTGTGTGGTCATGTTGGGGGCCTGATGTACTGTGTGGTCATGTTGGGGGCCTGATGTAGTCTGTGGTCATGTTGGGGGCCTGATGTACTCTGTGGTCATGTTGGGGGCCCGATATAGTACGTGGTCATGTTGGGGGCCTGATGTAGTCTGTGGTCATGTTGGGGGCCCGATATAGTATGTGGTCGTGTTGGGGGCCTGATGTACTGTGTGGTCATGTTGGGGGCCTGATGTAGTCTGTGGTCATGTTGGGGGCCTGATATAGTCTGTGTGGTCATGTTGGGGGCCTGATGTACTGTGTGGTCATGTTGGGGGCCTGATGTAGTCTGTGGTCATGTTGGGGACCTGATGCACTCTGTGGTCATGTTGGGGGCCTGATGCACTCTGTGATCATGTTGGGGTCCTGATGTAGTCTGTGGTCATGTTGGGGGCCTAATGCACTCTGTGGTCATGTTGGGGGCCTGATGTAGTCTGTGGTCATGTTGGGGGCCTGATGTACTCTGTGGTCATGTTGGGGTCCTGATGTAGTCTGTGGTCATGTTGGGGGCCTGATGTAGTCTGTGGTCATGTTGGGGGCCCGATATAGTATCTGGCCATGTTGGGGGCCTGATGTACTGTGTGGTCATGTTGGGGGCCTGATGTAGTCTGTGGTCATGTTGGGGGCCCGATATAGTATGTGGTCATGTTGGGGGCCTGATGTAGTCTGTGGTCATGTTGGGGGCCTGATCTAGTCTGTGGTCATGTTGGGGGCCTGATGTACTCTGTGGTCATGTTGGGGGCCCGATATAGTACGTGGTCATGTTGGGGTCCTGATGTAGTCTGTGGTCATGTTGGGGGACCGATATAGTATGTGGTCATGTTGGGGGCCTGATGTACTGTGTGGTCATGTTGGGGGCCTGATGTACTGTGTGGTCATGTTGGGGGCCCGATATAGTCTGTGTGGTCATGTTGGGGGCCTGATGTACTGTGTGGTCATGTTGGGGGCCTGATGTAGTCTGTGGTCATGTTGGGGGCCTGATATAGTCTGTGTGGTCATGTTGGGGGCCTGATGTACTGTGTGGTCATGTTGGGGGCCTGATGTAGTCTGTGGTCATGTTGGGGGCCTGATGTACTCTGTGGTCATGTTGGGGGCCCGATATAGTACGTGGTCATGTTGGGGTCCTGATGTAGTCTGTGGTCATGTTGGGGGCCCGATATAGTATGTGGTCATGTTGGGGGCCTGATGTACTGTGTGGTCATGTTGGCGGCCTGATGTAGTCTGTGGTCATGTTGGGGGCCTGATATAGTCTGTGTGGTCATGTTGGGGGCCTGATGTACTGTGTGGTCATGTTGGGGGCCTGATGTAGTCTGTGGTCATGTTGGGGGCCTGATGTACTCTGTGGTCATGTTGGGGGCCCGATATAGTACGTGGTCATGTTGGGGGCCTGATGTAGTCTGTGGTCATGTTGGGGGCCCGATATAGTATGTGGTCGTGTTGGGGGCCTGATGTACTGTGTGGTCATGTTGGGGGCCTGATGTAGTCTGTGGTCATGTTGGGGGCCTGATATAGTCTGTGTGGTCATGTTGGGGGCCTGATGTACTGTGTGGTCATGTTGGGGGCCTGATGTAGTCTGTGGTCATGTTGGGGACCTGATGCACTCTGTGGTCATGTTGGGGGCCTGATGCACTCTGTGATCATGTTGGGGTCCTGATGTAGTCTGTGGTCATGTTGGGGGCCTAATGCACTCTGTGGTCATGTTGGGGGCCTGATGTAGTCTGTGGTCATGTTGGGGGCCTGATGTACTCTGTGGTCATGTTGGGGTCCTGATGTAGTCTGTGGTCATGTTGGGGGCCTGATGTAGTCTGTGGTCATGTTGGGGGCCCGATATAGTATCTGGCCATGTTGGGGGCCTGATGTACTGTGTGGTCATGTTGGGGGCCTGATGTAGTCTGTGGTCATGTTGGGGGCCCGATATAGTATGTGGTCATGTTGGGGGCCTGATGTAGTCTGTGGTCATGTTGGGGGCCCGATATAGTATGTGGTCATGTTGGGGGCCTGATGTACTGTGTGGTCATGTTGGGGGCCTGATGTAGTCTGTGGTCATGTTGGGGGCCTGATATAGTCTGTGTGGTCATGTTGGGGGCCTGATGTACTGTGTGGTCATGTTGGGGGCCTGATGTAGTCTGTGGTCATGTTGGGGACCTGATGCACTCTGTGGTCATGTTGGGGGCCTGATGCACTCTGTGATCATGTTGGGGTCCTGATGTAGTCTGTGGTCATGTTGGGGGCCTAATGCACTCTGTGGTCATGTTGGGGGCCTGATGTAGTCTGTGGTCATGTTGGGGGCCTGATGTAGTCTGTGGTCATGTTGGGGGCCCGATGTACCGTGTGGTCATGTTGGGGGCCTGATGTAGTCTGTGGTCATGTTGGGGGCCCGATATAGTATGTGGTCATGTTGGGGGTCTGATGTAGTCTGTGTGGTCATGTTGGAGGCCTGATGTACTCTGTGGTCATGTTGGGGGCCCGATGTAGTATGTGGTCATGTTGGGGGTCTGATGTAGTCTGTGGTCATGTTGGGGGCCCGATTTAGTATGTGGTCATGTTGGGGGCCTGATGTACTGTGTGGTCATGTTGGGGGCCTGATGTACTGTGTGGTCATGTTGGGGGCCTGATGTAGTCTGTGGTCATGTTGGGGGCCTGATGTAGTCTGTGGTCATGTTGGGGGTCCGATCTAGTCTGTGGTCATGTTGGGGGCCTGATGTAGTCTGTGGTCATGTTGGGGGCCTGTTGTACTGTGTGGTCATGTTGGGGGCCTGATGTACTCTGTGGTCATGTTGGGGGCCCGATGTAGTCTGTGGTCATGTTGGGGGGCCTGATGTAGTCTGTGGTCATGTTGGGGGCCTGATGCACTCTGTGGTCATGTTGGGGGCCCGATGTAGTCTGTGGTCATGTTGGGGGGCCTGATGTAGTCTGTGGTCATGTTGGGGGCCTGATGTACTGTGTGGTCATGTTGGGGGCCTGATGTAGTCTGTGGTCATGTTGGGGGCCTGATGTACTGTGTGGTCATGTTGGGGGCCTGATGTAGTCTGTGGTCATGTTGGGGGCCTGATGCACTCTGTGGTCATGTTGGGGGCCTGATGTAGTCTGTGGTCATGTTGGGGGCCTGAAGTACTGTGTGGTCATGTTGGGGGCCTGATGTACTGTGTGGTCATGTTGGGGGCCTGATGTAGTCTGTGGTCATGTTGGGGGCCTGATGTACTGTGTGGTCATGTTGGGGGCCTGATGTAGTCTGTGGTCATGTTGGGGGCCTGTTGTAGTCTGTGGTCATGTTGGGGGCCCGATGTAGTCTGTGGTCATGTTGGGGGCCTGTTGTAGTCTGTGGTCATGTTGGGGGCACAGTCTTTCACTGTGGCGACTGCTGCCCTGAAGACCAGCAGGTCTTGATTGTAAAATATTTTCTTCTTCTTTTAGATTAGTTTAGTTTTAGATTTTCTCCACTCGTTCTACTTTTATATATTTTCATTCAACACTAGATTTAGAATTTGTATACGATGCTGTGTGTACATAGGCTGTACTCATGATCAATTAATCCCCCAATTATTTCAAAGAAAATAATCTATAAAAGGTTTATAAATTGTGACAGGATGGCATTCACAATTTCTTTAGTGAAGTGACATTTTTTTTGTTCAGTCCAAAAGTTAAAGATTGTCATAAATGACTCTTTTGGACCCATTTTGTAGAGGAGGCCTGCGTCTAGTTCTAGACTAGGGCTCTAACTGTTGACTTACTTTAACTTTCTTAACTTCTGATAAGAAGTCAAATTTGACAAAATTACAACTAAAATGTAATTTGTTTGAATGTATTCTAATACCAGCTACTTATCTTTATTCTGTTCCTAATTCTAACTGACTGACTCATTTCTGGTGCCACCACTGTCTAACTGACGTGACAGTGGTTTTTGGGAGGTTTTTCTGTGTACAGATTGTAAAGCCCTCTGAGGCAATTTTTAAATTTGGGATTCTGGGCTACACAAAATAAACTGAATTGAACAAAACCGTTAACTTTGATCTGTTTGTTGTCCATTTAGCTCAGCTTGCTAGCTCTCTTCTTGTTGCGCAAAGAAAACAACGATAACAAAAGCCTAGCTTATTGTTAGGGCAACAAGATGAACAGTGCATCTTGGGAATGCCCTGAAATATCTGTAAAGATTCAACATTAAACTTTTCCCCCACATTCATGAAGTCCCAGTAAAAGTGCTTTTTTTTAAATAAGCTAATTAGTTTTTTCTCATTTAGTTTTGGTCTATAATTTGGCTTAAACTCCGGCTATTTTTTCTTTACATTTGTAAAGACATTTACTCTTTTTATTGTGTTGCTACTATAAAAGCCACCACATTGGTGGTGATGACATTTAATTTTGCTCTGGTTTCTGTCTCAGCCCTGTTTGATTGTGGTCTTGACTTTGAACTCCAGTGGGGCTGCATGTTGTATTGCCAAATGTCATCTTTACTGTTGTTTTGGCTTTTGATCTATGAGAGATCTTTATCTGTTTTCTGCTTTCACCAAGTAATGAACCTCATCACTTTTGGTATCGACTGAAATGTGTCCAAATACCCGAAACATTTCCGTAAACGCCTGGTCAGGTTCTAAGAAATATGTTACTTATTTTAAATTAATGTGCACTGTTTGTGTTTAGGCAGTTTCTAACGCTTTAAAAGTCTTGCTTCTTCTTTGAAATAAGAAAAATAGCTTTTGTAGAAAAACTTGTTTGTAAATTATGAGAGGAAAATCTGGTAAAAATATTACATTAATATATTCTCTCGTGCGAAGGAAGTAATGCAATTAACATATGTGGCAGTAGCGTGTTTGAAACAAGTTGCTTGGCACTTGAGCTGATGAAATGTGGTTGGAGTTTTTTTAACAGTTGATTGACTTGATTCGATAGACCCTGAAGACTTGACCCGCATCTCCAACTTTGGTTCCTCAATTTAGCTTTCCATTATCACTGCCGCTCCCGTCGCCTGCTTCTTCCAGTCTTCTGCTCCGCTTTGATCATACCTCCATTCAACCTCTTGTGCCGTCACTCACCCTTTTTCTTCCATGTCATCATTAAATCCGTCCTCTCCATTCTTGTACTCTTCCACTCCTCGCCACATGGACTGAACGCCTTTCTTTCTCTTCTCCCGTCCCCCTACAATCTCTCCTCATTTCCCATCCTTCCCTCTCTTTCATGTCACAGCCTTCACTTTACAGCTTTTTTTCGTGCCCTTGGGTCATGTCTGCGTTAGATCATAAGGGTAGCGTTTCACCGAGATCAATGGCGGCTGAAGATATTTCATTTAAAGTGTCGGATTGAATTAGGGTGAGCCTCCGCAGACGAGGGTTTAACGGCCTAGATGGAGAGCAGTGACATGCTCTCCCATCACCATCGATTAGCTCCATTGTCATTTTATTGGGGAGAGTCTCGTCTAATTAATCGGACCCTAAACAGTACCTGGAGGGACGCCATCTGAGGCTCTCACAGATTCAAAGTTAGTTTATTTCAAAACGTCCTTCTGCTACGTCATGCATTGTTGCAGTGAATCTGGGCTAACCCATAAAAGTCTGCTGTGTTCGGGAGTTACTCCCGGATGCTCAAAGAGTTTACTGCAAAGCTTTTCTGACACCAGCAACCAGTCGGAATTAAAGGCTGTTACAAAAAGGAGAATGGAAGACAAAAGTTCTGCATAATCAAAGAGCAGAGAGTGCAGGACACAAACGTTTTTCTTTCTCGGAGAAGGCGGAGAAGCTTGCTTGTGTCTCAACACAGAGAGAATAGGGAATGATGATGAGACACAGAGAGAGTAGGAGGGGGATTATTTGTCACCAGTAAGTGTTCGTGGCAGAAAGCTTCATGACACTGATGGCCTGTGAAGCTGCTCTTTGAGGATGCCGAATGAACTCGCCATGGCATATAGCGCGCTGCGTCCCTGGGCAGCCGGGAGCTGGGGATAAATTCTCCAGTACAATGAGAGATTGGGAGGTTGGCGTGGATGGCGTGAAGGACGAAGATTTAGACTCCTTGAAATATGGTCCTCTAACAGTGGAAGGGCACAGGGAAGGGAAAAACAAAACTTCTTAAGTATGTCTTTACAGAGCTTAGATTCAGCGCAAAACAGATCAGTTGCTCATTTCTGTTTAGTCTCCATATTACTGGCAGTATTTCTGAAAGGTGCTTGATTTAAGAGGACCTAATTTACAAAAAAGCTGGTACCTTTTAAAGAAAAGTGGCAAATCAGCTTTTGGAGGAATAATTGCAAAAAATCTGAAAAAAGAACAACTTGCACTGTCTGCGTATTGGAGAATTTAGGTATGGCAGTGTCGGTCAGTTGGTCCATCACTAGCAACTGTTGAGATGGATTACTCTAAAATGTTATACAGACGTTCAAGTTCTTCAGAGGATGATTCCTAATGACTTCTTCTAGCCCCATCATCATGGCAGATTTTTAATTTGTCCAATACTTTGGTTTATGAACAAATACCTGCAAAAGTAGTTATATTTCCAATCAGGCTCAGCTATTATTTGCTTATGAGCAAATGGGCTAAAATAAAGTCAACAAGGTACAACGACTTAACCATTTAGCTGGAAGCACCTTTGTGTACATGTACAGCCTCACAGCTGCATGGCTGTCTTTTTACTTGGTTAACTGATTGTTTTTTGGGTGGTTCTCTTCTTTTTAAAGCAACCAGCTAGTTAGATAACAGCATCAGGTTAACATTTAAAAACGAAATGGCACGTGACAATGAAGGAAAACCTTTCCAAGGTGGAAATAGATGCCTGATAGAAAGGGCTTCAGACTGAGATTAATGTCCAATCTGCTTGTTTGGTGATCCCAACCGTTCTGACATCTGCCCCAACAACTCCCGAATCCACCAGCTCCTTGTACATAGCCCTACTTTCCCTGCCATGTCCTCCATTGGCCTCGGTCTCTTTTAACCTTCACCGGTCCAAAGAACGAACAGTGTGTGTTTTCTTTTCCAGCAGCATCCACTTCAGCTTCACACAGTCCCACACATTGACAGTTTGCTGAAAATCAAGCTGTTGGGCTCCAAACATGTTCTTTGCCTGTTGGTATCTTAGGCAATCTAAGGGGTTTAAACTGCCAAATGATGTTATCGCCCACATTGCTATCATGCTCTGGTTTTAATTCCGCTAAAACTAGGAAAAGTGTGGTCAGTCCTCAGTGGCTGGAAGTATCGGCAGTGACTTTTAGATTTAGCTACGTTTAGGTTTAAAGTGCTCTAAACGCCTCCATCGTTCCTTGGCAAAAGGTGGTTTTGATCCAATCCAGCTGAGCCCTGATCGAGTCTGATGTTGACACACTGCTGCTCCTAAGGAGTACGGACTATAGGCGTGTTGCATTCCGTCTGATTGGCAGCGCCGACTGCAGGGTCTTTTACTTCTGATGCCTAAAATGCCGAGTGACGTGGCAGGAACAAGCTACAGCTGAACAGTTACAAGAACAAGATGAAACTCATCTCAGAGCTTGAAGCTGCATCGGAAGAGATAACAGAGCCACTTCCTCCCGACGTGTAGCGACTTTTCAATCCTGACTCGTGCTAAAGCGTTAATAAGAAACGTCGTGGCACGAATCTGCAATTTTATGTAATTTGCTGGGAGATTGATCACCCATCGGTTTGAATGTGACCGACGGGGAGCAAGGCAAGGAGAAATAGTCGCGCTCGGCTCTTATTTACATCAGACCCATTCATCTCCCCGCTCATTTTAAGCTGAGTTTGACATTGAAGTGGCTGCGTATTAAACATGGGAGGAAGGAGAATTGGGTTTGTATCATACTTTTTTTTTTTTGCCCCCTCTTAGGGGCGAATCGGACATGATGAATGGCATGGCGGTTTAATGATCTTGTAGCTCAAAGGCAAGTGCTGAAGCAGGCGCATTATGTGCTAACTGCAGGGAGATGAAGATAGACCTTTGCTGGAAGCCTGAGGCGTTCCCATGTGATGGCTTCCACCTCAATTAAAGGAATGATCTGTGGAGTAAAGGAGATAAAGGAGAAGTCATACTTCTGGGATCACCCCCTCTACACCCACAGACAAAAACAACAACTTTCCCTCCTGACTCCATCTTCCTCCTCCTTTATCACGAACTTGCACCAGCAGCAGAATTTAACACGTTGGCTGTGACTCCCTTCGGGTTTGTCGCTCTCTAACACACATCCATACGCGTATTCTAGGAAATTAAGGGAGGTGATTTACATTTTACGGGGAGGCTTTTGTTTCCGCAAGCCCTGCATGTTCTGTGCAGTGATCTCCTGGCACATCACTTGATCAAATGTGCTTCAGTCCCCATTACATCTCCATTCGGATCTTCGACTTGGTTGATTTCGTTTACCTCGTTGCCTCATTCCTGCTGTCTGTCTTTCTCTTCATGTGAAGGTAGCAAAACCCGGACACTTCGGGAAGCATTAATCTGCTCTCAGTTTGTCTGTTGCACAATGTAACATGTCATTATGAAATATCAAATCCTCCTCTGTGGGCCCTGAGGAGTTCTCGGAGCTCCGCCTTTGGGATTGTGTTCGGTGTTTTCTGTATGTGCAAGTGTGCATATGAAATGAGTGTTTGGGTTCACTACTGCTTAGGCAACTTGCTGAGTGTGTGTGTGTGTGTGTGTGTCTGTCTGTGTGTGTGTCTGTGTGTGTGTGTGCATGCGTGTCTTGGGGAAGATTTGGCCACGGCACCCGGCCAGAGAATGTTGCTGACACAAAGAGAAGGCAACCGCTTTCTCTCCTCGCACAACAGTCAGCATGGCATCAATCGTAGCATCAAAGTAATGGTGGGGTTGGCCACGAGTAACACGAAGGGGGCTCGCATGATTCATGGGGTTTCAGGGGGGGGTATGTGAGTTCACTTTAGGTTAGCAATGCCACGTGTTAATGCTTTAATGTAGGTTTCAGAGCTGTAGGTGCCAGAGGATGCAAACCCCCCCCTCTAAGTTCAGAATCGAAACCGCTTGAGGCTACATGGAAAATCACTGATCTCAGAGCATGTTATGTAGTCTTACTGCTGTATGTTAACACACACACACACACACACACACACACACACACACACACACACACACACACACACACACACACACACACACAAAGAAATGTGGACTATCATCTATGGTAAAAGGATTGATGGGATAGTGGCCTTATTTTGTAGGGAGGCACTCCATGAACAGGCTGAATGATGTGTAGTCATTAACATTAAACGACCGCGTCAGAATTTTCAGTTTATTATCAGATCTAGAGATGGAGGACGTGGGAGAAATAAATATGATCTCAACCACATTCATTGGAAATTTAAGCAAAGGACCTGACATCCAAAAAAAACACTAAATTAATTCAGCCAATCACATTTGATTTGGATTAATTAATGTATTTGCCCCTGAGTCATATAAAAAATATTGGAATGTTATCCAGGCAGAGGAAAGGGAATCTATTTTTGTTATATATTTGGTGATAATAAGGCTGAGCCAGCACTCACACTCGCATGCAATCTACAGAGAAACTCTGGTTACAACACACTGACTGACAGTGACTTCATTCTGTGCGTAGGTAGACATTACCCCACTTTACATGGACAATAGTGCGATGATAAGGCTCTGAATATCATCAAAACCTCGAACTGATTTGTGTCAGAAAACAGATTTGGCTATCGATGCACAGCGACAATGCCACATTCAGAGGGATGACCCTGACCCAGGAAGTAAGGTAATACCCAGTGAGGATGAACAATTCCTCCTCCTCATGGAAATCCGTATGCTTTAGCAAAATCATCTCCACAATAACTTAAGTCACAGAGAGCAACTAATGTGCAGGGATAGAACAGCTTGTATTGCCGTGTCTATCAAAAGCTATATATACCCACCCCGTTTAGGTAATCTGGCCGTATTTACTCAAAAGATGTGAAAATGGGCACAAATACAGCAATGCAGAGGCCCAAGGGCAGCAACTCATGCATACCGAATGAACTCTAGTTTGTTTATCCCTCTCATTTCACTGGTGTTGTTGCTAATGTCCTCTGGGTCTAGACGACACTGGAAACCCTTTAATCACCGACTGATACACACACACACATACACATACACACACACACACGTACGTTTGCATTCATATCACACAGCAGAGCATCTCGTCCAATTACGGATTCAGCATCAATTATTTTCGCAGACACTGTGCTCGTCAGTAGACACTCATTGCAGTTCGACTCCGCTGCCTGGTTAGCGGTTGGATTGACAGGATGCGTACGCATCACTTTGGATACGGGCGCTCACTGGCCGCCTGATGGGCTTTGAGGTTATGCTGGAATTGCCGTGCATTTCCTCAAATGAATCGAATGGAATCTGGTTATTTCAATTCAGATTTTGAAATTAAGTCTGACACAGGTCATATATATATATATTTATATTTATTTGAAATTCAATCTCAAGTCTGAACATACAACCTTTATGTTTGTTTCTGTCCCCTCATTTCTCCACCTCTGCATACACACACCTCTGTACAAGTAGCAGCCACTGCTCCACGAAAAGCCCAGATTCAAAAATGTTTCTCCCTTCCTCGTCATCCAGTTTAAAAGACAATGCGAACAGCCAAACAAAAAATATCTAATATGAGCAATACATCCAAATAGTGCACCGAAGCCTGCAGTGTTAGCGTTGGCTTGGTTTCCTGCGAGGCAGACATCTGCTTAGCCACATTTCCAGATCAAACAATGCATCTTGAAAACACACTGAGACGTTGGGTACTCTCTCATGACATGTGTTCGCTAAAAATGAACATGGCATGGGAGTGAGCACACCTCTTCGAATGCATCACCCTATTGGGACATTGGCTCACTGAATGAGTGAGATACCATCACAAATACAAGTGGGGCAACATTTGCCATGAAGCCTTTTGCATGGTGTACTATCATTGTAGTTTTGCGGTATATAAAGTTGACATGTCATGCAGCTGATTGTTTTTTGCAGGCATTGTTGTTCTTCTGACATTTAGTTGTCATTGTCAACTAAAACCATCTTAGAAATTCGAACCAACTCTAGTGATCAATCAACAGTAGTGTGCACATTGAAAAGGGAGCCTACATCAGCAACCTGTGCCGACGCTGTCGCGGCTCTTAACCCTTGTGTTGCATCAGTAATGTAACTGGAGCTTCATAGATTCACCAAACTGGGTTTTACAAGAAAAGAATGAACACACACGGAGCATCGAGTTGAACATCAGCCACAGTGCCTTTATTATTTCTTCTCTTTCTTTCTTTCTTTCCTCCCCCAGCATTTGACGTTCATAGTTATAAATCTGAAGATAAGTTTGTATTGTATGCTTGCCTCCAGTTCTGTTGACAGACATATTTTTATCCTAACCTGTGAATATACAGTAAGAGTTATTTGTAAGGAGTGAATCAGATTAGAATATATATTTTAAAGTTTTTTTGGAGCAGATCGTAAATAGATAATCCTTACCGTAGCATATGACTGCAACTATGACTTTTGCTAAATACATTGTTTATAGTTGTGTTTACAGCAGGGCAGATAGTGAGAAACTATAGCAGACACTTGTGGCCCCAGATGTGAATGCTATCTATTTAGTTTTTAAAGGCAATGAAAGCACTCACCCCACCTACATCAGTAGCCTTACTCTGCTTCCTGTTCCAAACCTTTGGATTGAATCCCATTTTTGTATAATACCCTCTAACAATGAAGCAATTATGAGCTGTTTGGTTTCTTAACACAGCATAGTTTTGCCTGTAAACCACCATAAAAGACCACACATTAACTGAAGACAGCAGAGAGAAAACAGAGTGTGGTCTGGAGGAAGTCTCTGCCAAGTGGGCACATGCCAGCACTTAACAATCTGGCCTGCTGATATGCGTCTTTGGTCAGGGAGTTGATAAACAATGCAACAGGCCTCCGCCGATCAAATCCTTTCTCACTCGCTCATTTTCTCTCTTTGTCTTCCGTTTACTTATGTCCTATCGGTTCTGTCAAGACACTGGACCTGGTGACTGGCTTAAATATATCAGGTAGATATTTGCTTCTCGGATACAGTTGTTTCCTGCTGATTGGATGGAAACAAGGGCCAGACTTGTTCAGCAGCTCTAGGAGCATCATCGTGTTAAACATGGACAAAATGTGTCTTATGTTGGTGGAAAATTTCTAATCCAAGGGTTGAAAATCTGTTCACCAGCATAAAAAAGTCGCTAATGAACACTCTTCAATGTGCAGATACTGATTAAGATTTTTAGGCCCTGATCAAAATCCTTTTTTAATATTTCTGCTGAGAGTCCAAGCTGGTACTTTAGATTTACCCAAATGTTCAATAAATATGTGTCTGACACATTGAAGTAACGGGTACACCACCTTATTTGCTTCTGGTTTCTTCCAAATACGGGCCTCTTATCAAGTTACTCAGGGAAAAAACGGTAACAGATTTATTAGTCAGATGCCAATCTGTGTATTTTGCCAACCTGGCTGTCACCTTGCAAGTAATGTTTCACATTTTGACAAACGACGCACAGATTAGAGTTGCAAAACTACAGTAAAGGAAAGATCGCCTTTTGATCGGCTTGGTACTGATCAATCAAAATCGTCCATGGTACCGATTCTTGGCATCAGCTTGAGTTATAACCCTTTTAAAAGTAGTTACATGCTGGATTATTTCTTGGTGAGAGGAGTTACTTCCTGTTTGGCCCTTTATATGCTAAACTAAACTGGTTGTAGCTTATTGTCAAGGGATGGATGTGAGGGTAGCAATCTTCTGATCTAACGCTCAGCAAGACAGCGAATAAAAGCATCTCATAAAATGTCAAACTTTCCATGAAAAGATGCTTCTCTGGGAACATTATGGAGGGCATTTTTCAGCTATCATTTACATTTGACATTTTCTCCTATTGCATCCATTTGAATCCATAATTTTTTATAGCAACTCAAAACCTAAAGAGTGCGTTCGCTGCTGTTGTCATTCTTGAAGACCTTCTGCTGTGTTATCTTGAGGTGCGTGCTTTTCTTGTTTTTTTGCCGAGTGCATGACCAAACACACTTGCACGGATGGTTGAAGTCATTGAACGCACAGATCAATCCATTGCCACGGCGAGTACCCGGTTAGACACGGTGGCTGGAACCTAACATTAGATATTTCGACGAAGAAGACGCAACTCGGAGGAATGTGACTGGCAATCAGGTGACTACTGAATCGCCTCAAGCTGTGAGTCATTGCGGACTGCGTGAACATAAAAATGTAAATGTAACATGGAAAGCAGTGCTCGCCGCTGCACGTCGCTGATGTCATTTAGCTGCTCTTGCCCCCGCAGGCTTCTGTGGTTCTGTCTTTAGTGGTTTTTAGGAAATCACTCACATGCCTCTTAGTTCTGTCTTTTTTTTCTGCAGTTGAGGCCGGGTGGTTGAGTGAGAGGCTTTCCATTACAGTATTCTGCCACCACACAGCAGTTTTTGATGCCAGGCAGATTTTTTTAGGCTTACTAGAACACACGCAAGGATGAACCAGTAAGAGCCAAGCAAATGCCAATAGGGCAGAATAGAGGTTTGTTCTGAATGTTTTTTACATGCATATCAGTTCTATATTTAACTTGATATATGCCATTTTAAAGAATAATCCGGGTTGTAGGTGGAAGGGAAACCGCCATTACTGTGTTGGTATCTCACTTGTAAACCCATGCAACTACACTGTAGATTCAGCCACTTTCCCAATAAGTCTCCATCCAGCAATATGTTTTAAGTGGGAGGTTGTCAGCTGTGTCTCTCCCAGTGTGTGCAGTTTACTCCTCAAGACCCAAGCAACGTTCCCATTTATTTCTTACCACCTGCTGATTAAAGTGAATGGGGTTAGTCCAGAAGTTAGCAACAATTCAGGCTCACTTAAGGTGGGCTGACTTTAAGGTGGATCAGTGCTGTTGACTTGCCGCTCCTCAAAAGTTTTGCACTGCTTCTTTATTTTTTACATTTCTTTTAATTGTTTAACTGATTATTGCATTAATCGCTCAACATTCTTATTGTTGGTTAGCGGTGTAATTATGAATTGTTAACATCCCTGTTTTGAACGCTTTTGCTGGACATCCTGTACACCTGTTTACAATCATTGAAAGCCACTGGAATGGAGCTCCTTGGTAGGCGAGTGGTTACACTGCATATTACTCTAGCGGCCGGGGTTTAATTCCAGTCTTCAGACCTTAGTCTTGGGGGGGAGCAATCAGATAAAAACATTTATCCACACAGCTAGATGTCCTTTCTGGGCTTTGGTGTTACTCCAATGAAAAATCATCAAGCCTCTGAGCCATAAAATCAATACATGTTTCCGTAAAACCCTCATGTTCTGCTTGCAGTCTGAGCGGCATGCCGACAAAGGACCGACTAGGGAGCGGTTAAGCCTGTTGGGCTGGCCTACACTACTTTCCTGACCAACGTTCCACTTTTACAGTATAATGCTTTTCATTAAATAATGCATTTCCTATGATTACAATGCAAGATGTCACAGATTGCTAGTTTACGAGCATTCTCACATCAAAGAGAGGACGGAAGGAAGTGGTACCTTTTTAATAGTTGGGCTATTTGGTTGATTATCTATAAGGCATCTCGGTCAGTGTCTGTCAACATGAACAACTGCATCAGTACAGGAAGCAAGAAAACTACAGCTTGCATTTGAGTTTATTTCCTTTCTGGATGCCAACTAAGACGCCATAGCCTCAGAAACCAGTACGTAATCTTTACCTCCTGCCTGGGGAAATACAGTAATGAGTTGTATCATCTCTGGAAATTACTTGTCTGTGTTCCAGGATCTTTTGGGCCATCAAGAGATCTCGTTGTAGAAATAACACACCGTATGTGGAGGATCATCCTTCAGGAAACCCCTCATTTTGAAATGGAGGATTGCTAATTACCCTGGAAAACTGCATCTGCAGTAACCATGTAATTGCAGTGTTTATGCTGTTTACCAATGCCAGGGCTTGAAAATAGCTGACCCAACCATTGCCTGGATCTTCCTCCTCTTGTGAATCATCATAATCACGTGGATGTGGGGTGCACTAATCTTTAATGTTCCACTCTTCAAATTCAATGCCTGATGTTCTTTTACCTTCATCCATCAGTATTGATTTGTATGTGCGCTCAGGAGCTCAGGTTAGATTAGGTTAGATCTAGAAAAAGGTGGAGGTGATGGTGCAGCGGGTCAAGTTGCCAGGTCTAGCTGCCGCTCCTAAAGGCGCTGTAAAATATTTTGATTGGTGACCCCGCAGTGATCATCGAGCACTTCTTTGATGCATAATGTATGAAAGTCAGAGCAGCTGTCACTCAGGTTAGCCGTAGCCCTTCTTGTCCACCTTTCATGTACATTTTAAATATTTCATCAATGGCATTTAATGAATGCTCTCATCTGGAGCGAGACAGTGAGCTGGTGGGGGTTCAGTTAATTAATTTTAAGGTTGTAAGGTTGCTCACGGATACAGGCTGCAGCTATCAGATCTGTGACCTTTTAGTTGTAAGACGATGTCTATACCCTTTGTGATATCTTGATGCTCATTCAGTGGGGACTTATCTTCCACTCCAGGGGCCATTTGTTGAAACGTTATATTCCCTAAAACATATTGAGAGTATTTTTCACAAGACATTTCAGGACATAATGAGATGACAAAACCCAGGCTTGGGTTGGGTTACAGTCGTCTGTTTCATTATGGATGTTGGCAAAATACCCAGATTTATTAAGCTTCTATTAGCAAATAGTCTGATTGGCAGATTCTATCAGCTGTAATATGTATGTAACTTTAAAAAAGGCGAAAGTGACATTTTTAACAGTTTTGTTAATCCATTCATTTCCAAAATTCTCTGGTCCCAGCTTCTCACATATAAATTATTTCTGTATTTTTAGTCCTATTAGTCCTTTTAGTTTGAATTATGAAGTGATATATATATATATATATATATATATATATATATATATATATATATATATATATATATATACTATATTTAGCTGCTTTGTTGAAACTGAAAAGGAGATTGAACTGTTTCCATTTGACTCCTCAAACCACTCGTTTTTATCGTTCGGCAGTGACTTTCTCACTTTGTCTATGCAGAAGGCAGCAGACGTTCCCGCCCACGCCACTGTGCATCTCTCTGCTTGATTAGCCGCGGCCCTCATCTGGCAAAGACACCCAGCGAGGCAATTTGTCCTGACCCCAGGTCTGCAGCCATATTTGCCCAGCCACAGTGTGTGTTGGCATGTTCGGCTGAGCACCATATGTGACAGGATGTGTGTAACGGTGGCCACAAAAGCACTCGTCAGCCATCTCTGTACACTATTTATAAGGCAACCCTATCATTTGGATGTGCGGGAGGGGGACCGTTGGCATTAAGGGATGGAGGGATGAGGGCAATTTGTCCTGTTTCCGTTCACTCATCCCACTGGTGGGGTTTTTCAACACTGGAAAAACGTGGACAGCAGCCACTTCTTCTGGCCTGCCGGTCCAACCTAAGGCCCAGGGATCAGAGTGGTCCAAAGTGGCAGCTTTGCTCTTGACTTTCATGTCCAAGTCCACGCCTCTCTTGAGGCACCGATGCAGAGCCAAAGTGTACCGCCAACACAGTCCTGAGAGCTTTCTTTTCTAACGTTAATAGACCTCTGAGATCCTTGGGCTGTACCGACTGCATTTTTAAAAGCAAATGTGCACTGATTTTCCAATGAAACGTGAGTAAGGTCATTATCACCTTCCAGTCACGGTGACGCTGTTGCTCACGCTGTGATTTTCACAGCGCTGTGTGTTGTGAAACTTTTCACTATTTACATTGTTTTTTTATAGTGCTGGAAACACCTGCCACATCGTGAGTATATTTTCAACCTCAATCTGTGAGCTGTTGGAATAAAAGTTGGCCAACGAGGTATTACAAACACATAGAAGTGTGCTATAAAGCTGTGTATTTGTAGGATCTTTTAATTGCAATACTGCACTTGACTTAATAATATCAGGAATTGGAAATACATGGTTAGCTAAAATGAGGGATGGCTGCTCGGTGTAGGAGGAAGCCCCTTGTGGAAACTCTCCCCGGGTGCTGGCTGGACCTCACTGGGCGTATTTCCTCCATGGTGGTCCGCTGAGGGCATGATGGGCTGTGTTCTTCAAAGATCTAGCCTCTTAATTTTGGTGAGATTTTATGCCTCGGGTAGGTTGGATGGCTCGACCCCCCAAAAAAAAGCCAATCAGAAAGTTGTATGTGGCCAGTCTCTGATCAGTAAGACTGTTGACAGAAGAGGAAAAAAAAGTCCATCAGCGAATCCAACAAGCAAGCCAACCTTGAGATCCTTGTGGAATGCAACAGGTTTTGCATTCAAGTAGATTGTCACACCTGGCAGAGGGAGGAGTGTGGATTTACTCTGACTCATGAAATGGTAATGAGGAAAATAAATGGTGTGTGAGAGAGAGAAAGAGAGAGAGAGAGAGAGAGAGAGAGAGAGAGAGAGAGAGAGAGAGAGAGAGAGAGATGCTCCATACTCCTAAGGTAATTCTTTTGTAAGTCTGGAGGTTGCTATGAAACACAGTGATGTAATCGCTACCAGTGAGTCATTTGCAATGAGCATGACTTCATCTCTATCTTTTTGGACTGGATTGTGAGAGTTGGCTACTAACTCTGATGGTACAGAGAGAGAAACACTGCTTGGGTGTCTTTGGCTGCTGCTAATGGTGAATTTAGAGAAGCATGAAGTGCCAAAACCAATGAGAGAATGGTTATGTTTCATACCCGTCTCATGAAAATGCTAAAGAAGTCACTTGTGCGTAGAAGAACATGGATATTGAGTACCTTTTCTAAGAGCTGAACTAAGGTATAAATATAGTGCCGATGTTTTTAATTTGCTTCAGACTGGGGTAAACACAACTGTCATCATGTGATCGGGTGACCTCATGCTTTGGGAGAGCGTCCCACAACCATGTTTGATGGGGTTCATAAAATGGGGGAGTCCTTGGACCACGTACTTCTGATCCAACATCTTTGGCGGAGATGACCTCATCTAACAAACAAATATATAATTATCTCCACTTTTATTCCGGTTTCCAATCATTTATACAACGCGTTAGGAAATTACCAATGTGTACGGAAACTGATAAAAGAGGAGACGCTTTAAATGTGTTGTGGCACGGTGAAAAATGTTGGTACAACTCAATTATGTACAGGTGCAGTCTGGAGCCCTGCTAATCATGCAACAAGGGATTCAGGAAACAAGACACAAACATAATCATTATATATATATATATATATATATATATATATATATATATATATATATATATATATATATATATATATATATATATATATATATTGTTCACCCTCCTACAACTGTATCAGAACTCTGAAAGTTACTTGCACCACCATACAGCTATATTTGTTTTATGTAAACAGATACAGCAGTCACTCTTCTACCAGGATGGAAATCTAAAGGAGTAATGACTTCAAGGTTTCTGTTGCTGAAGTTTCTCTTCACACAAACACATTGGCTGTACCGAACATGTGGTCCAAACCATGAAGTCACCCAACACAAGGTCACTTCCTGTACAATTTAGTTTATTTTGAAGCAAATTACAAACATCAGCACTACATTTGTGCCTCTGGCTAGCTCAAGAAAAAGCACGGTATAGCAGTTTTCTTTCAAGACAGCTCACTTGTTAAAATTAATTAAATATGAATTATTGATAGTTAAATGATAACATATGGGCACAACTAAAGCATTTCATTTCAAACTGTACTATTGTGGTTTATCGGCAGCCAAAGATTAATCTTTGTGATTAATAACAGCTAAATAGTAAATTTTTCAGATGTATGACTTGTTACAGCGTCATGCTGCAGACATGACATGGGATTACGAGTAAAGTTATTTACTTAGCAATGGTGTTGTGCGCCAGCAACACACGTTAATACCTTGTAATGGCATTAAGTGGGATCTGCATTACAAAAAAAAGCAAATGAATAATTTTTCCAATGATAGATTTTCAGCTGTAATCGCATCCTTTTTATCTTTTGGGCGCACCAATTTGTACACCCTTACAATGGCCTAATTTTTTGGGTTATAGTATTTGGGGGATTTTTCAGCTCTGACTTAAAGAAGCCGGCACTGTCTTGCCTTCGTTTTCTCTGAGGAATCACTGGGAGTCTGCCTAACAACCACTGTCACACCCACAATTGACAAATCTAGAGATTTCTTCTCCTGCCTCATCACCACCAATTTGGCGACCCGCACCCTTCTTTATTCAGGCTATATAACCATTTATTTTCCCGACATCCATGCCAATCCAGAAGCGTGACGCATCGCATGGCTGACTTCACTCTCTTTCAATTCCTCCCAAGGACGTTTACAGTCCTTTGTGGGACTTTTCCACTAAACATATTACTTATGTCGGCGACCGCAGTAGAGCTTTTAATGGATTTCTCAGCACGCCTCTGCTGAGATTGAGGGTCTTGTGTGTCGTTGTTAATGCACCGCGGGAGCCTGAGCGCTGAAATCCAATCCACTGATCATGGAGAAACACTCGGTTATGAACGTGGAGGACACCGTCTTTTAACCGTGTCCTGTGTTGTCTGTATGTTCGGCTCGGGTTTCAGGGCGGCTCAATCGAGCTCCTCATTGATTTCAGCACATTTTTAGATTCCTTACATACGTCTATAGTATGGTGCATGTAAGAAATCATTTTGCTGTGAATCTCAGATTTCCTCACCAATAGCACAATTGGGATCAAAACCATGTCGGCCTCCACGTTGGCATTGCCGCCGAGAATCCATGCAGGCTTTATGCCTATGGGAGGGTTGGAGTGACAACACACACACACACACACACACACACACACACACACACACACACACACACACACACACACACACACACACACATGGCTCTGTTTGCTGTCTGCCTGCCAAGAGCCTTGAAGCCTGGCCACTGCTAATAATGCCAGTCTGGCGTGTGTGTGTGTGTGTGTGTGTGTGTGTGTGTGTGTGTGTGTGTGTGTGTGTGTGTGTGTGTGTTGTGAGTTTACTGGTAGCTTATCTGCCCAAGTGTGAGGATGCACGTGCCAGCTCGTGGACAGGTGTGCCCTGCTCTCCTGGAGGGATGAGAGTGCAGCTCTCGCCGAGTTGTGATAACTCGCTCAAGGCTGTGACTTTGAACGAAGGGCTCCTCCCCCGCCATGAAGGAAGCTCATTCATCATAACGCATGTTGTACTACGGACAGACAGACAGACAGACAGACAGACAGACAGACAGACAGACAGACAGACAGGAATGAGCTTATGAGCAAGACCTGTCATGCCATGGATCTGCCTATTTGTAGAGCTGACATGTGCATTTTGTCCCAGAGCTGCTGCATCACTGGAGAGCTGTCCTTAAAATGGCACACATTTATTCGCTCAACATGAGGACAATTGACTGGAGAATTAGGCCAGACGCCGCCTCAGATGCTGGCTGAGGCGTTGCTAAGTTTAGATGCGAGGTAGATAATTGTTCTGTTCCTTTTTAACGCAGCAGGAGCTGTTGCTTTTCCATTGTTTTTGGATCAATTTATTGTCTGGGTTTGGTTTCCTTAGACCTAGTAAGAGATTGGATTTACGCAGCGAGGGTTTGGACCATGTTTTATTTTTTTTAAGCAAGCATGCTTTCTTGAAGTGGGAAACCCCATTTCTCCTAAGAAGCCATTAAATCAAGCCAGTCAAGCATGGGCAGCGAATCGAAGACGGGCATGCAGAAACGCGACAGACCACTTTTAACATCCCAATGTCCTCCTTTTGGAAAGCAAACCGCTTTGTGTGTGTGTGTGTGTGTGTGTGTGTGTGTGTGTGTGTGTGTGTGTGTGTGTGTGTGTGTGTGTGTGTGTGTGTGTGTGTGTGTGTGGCTTGGAAATCAAACAGGAAAGCAACAGATTATTAAATCCTCTGGCTGAGGCTCGGAGAACATTCTCCGATCCCGTTTCCCTCTGGAGATTGATGTGTGCAGACTGAGAGCTCCCTCACCATGCTGGCAAGATTTACTGATTTTTTTGCAGTAATAAACATCTTCCCTATGGTTTTGCCCTTCATTATGCACACAACTGAACCAATGACCAAGCCTGTAGGTTGCACTAATACATTTCAGAGCCAGGAATGAGGTTTTGGACACGCCTCCATGCCGTATGATGGGATTTATGAAAAAGGTCATACCCAAAAGGCCAGGTACAAGCAATCAAATCAGAATCTCAGCTGAGTAATTATGTTGCTTGGAAGATATTTCTGGCAGAGACCAAAAGCAGCAGCGTGCCCTACATGAGCCTGGGTCCTGCATCCGTCCACCCAAACACTGGGAGGAATGACGGGGGTTTGGACAGAAAACAGAATCACCATGGCTACTGCCAATCGCCATCATCTTTGTGTTGCTCTCTCCACCTTCAGATCCGTCTTTCCCTCTCTCTCTCGCTCTGCGCCTCTCCACCCGTTTGCCTGACTCGTTCTCCCCACACTCGACGGCACGTGATGTCTGGAGCTCATTGAGCGCCGCCAATGATTTACGCCGCGACACGCCGCCGCTGACGGATGGCCCGCATTACTGCCAAACGTGTCGCGCAAGACGAACTGCGCTGGTGGCAGTTACCGGATAGGATTCGGGTGTCGCGGGGGTGCAGAGGGACGGGGGATTTGTCTTTCAGAGTGGGTGGGTATGACGTGAGGGTGAGAAGTTGCTTCCCCGGTCGTGGGCTCTGCAGCTGGTGCAAGAAGAAATAAGAGACTAAATTGGGAAGGAGACCTGTCAAATCTTCCTCAGCGCACCAGTTTCGGCACTGGTTAGGCTTTTTAATATCCGTGATTAGATTTGAAAACCGCGGGGGAGATGTCACACCGCGGGCGGGCAGAATTGGTTGATGATGCAGTCATCAGAGCATGTTGAAATAACCTGCTTAGTTGGTAGCCTTAGCCCTCTCCTTGTCACAGAGAGTTTGCATCATTGCAACCCCCCCCCAAGGAAAGGCTTCTTTATATGATCAATGTGCACAATCAGTCATCTGTTATCAACATAATTAGTATTTTATCATCTGAAGTGGACGCTTGACCCATCCAATCAGGGCGTGTGATTTGACACAGTGAATTACTGGCTCAAACAGCCACAGCCTCTCTTTTTCACATTTGGATTTGGGGAAGGAAATCACAGTCGAAATGTTCACACACTGAATTAGGAACCGCCTCCTGCGCTCGATCACAACACTATGCTAATGTGTCAGTGTTTATCCCAAGAAGGTCATTACACTGAATAACTCAAATGCAAATAAGCGCGGCTGTTTTTTTTTTCATTTGAAATTCCATTGATTACTGTGCCATTGATTACTGTGTCCAGACATTATATATATGTGTTCTCCTATCCTGGCCTGTAGGGGCACTGAGTTCATCTACAGATCAGCGAACCGGTATACCGGTTGGTGGCTGACATTTGCTGGCGTGAAGCGGCGTTAACTGTACTCGCCACGCTGCAGCCCTCTGTTTCCACTTTAAAATCACAAGAAGCTTCCCGCATAACACCAGCGGCAGCTCCTCTGCTGCCCGTCTCGACCTCTGACCCCCAGACACACAGTTGGATGTTCATCGCCAATACGCCCACAAGGTCACTACTTGCAAGGTCCGAGGTCATTAATCAGATGTGTGAAGGGTAAAGGTCCCCCATCATCATCATCATCATCAGATGGACTCCTGCTGAGAGAGGGGCTGTAATTAACATTGATCTGAGTTGCTCATGGCTCGCATGTATTTATGGACATGAGTGTGGTTGATATTAGTCTCAGCATGGCCTCATAGACTGGATCAGGAGGGGGAAGGCCGACGGAGGACAAATGATGAGGGCTTTTGGGCAGAAAACAGAAAATATGGAAGTAAAATACAAAGCATTGGTTGATAAAACACAACTTTGTTTGTGCCTGTCAGCTTTTCACTTGTTTCTGTTGTTCAACTTGACTTTTATAGATTGCTGCAGGGATGAAGTATTTTTGTAGGCCACAGCACAAGTTAGCGCGGCATTGGTTCCCTTGACAACAAGCCTTTTGGCTACTCACACGTTTTGTTCAGCTAGATAATGTTCACAAATTGTCACAAAAGTACAAAAGTAAAAACACCACACACTCGTTAAAATATCTCAGTTTTTGTTAACCTCAAACCTTATTTTAGGCAACGATCAAAAAGCCCATCCAAACAATCCATTTACTTTGAGACAAGGAAACCGGAAGTGTAAAAATGCTGACATATATGCAGGTTTTAGGACTAATCACCAGAGCTGATGGGGGTCTTAGCTCTGGCATGATGTCAAAGGGCTTTGTCACTATTTGTCTCTCGCTGATAGGAAAATTTAAGATCCTTGCAAGTAGTGTTACAAACACAAAAAGGGTTCAAATGGATAGATGAAGAAGGGATAAGTTGGGAGGACAGCCAATCCTTATTTTAACTGTTTGCTCCGTGAATGACTGGTCTGTGCTGGAGGATCTTATCTGCCTCGGTGAATGCCTCCTGTAAAATCAGCCCGGTGCTGAGTCCGTTGTCCCGCTAGCTCAGACTGAGATTGGATTATTTTCCAAACAAACAACAGTCCTGAAATGCTTCCTCTCGACAGATAGACTGTTTGTTCGTGTTAGAAGAAATGTGGGATGAACGATAGTGCTGAGAGTGATAAGAGAGAGTGAGAGCAGGCTTTGTTTCAACATGTTTTTCAGATTTCGCTGAGCATAACTAAACTCCTTAGTGTAGAAAAATAAGTGTCTCCTTATCAGGCACCCAGTATAACCTGGATGCATGCAATTTATCACTGGTGGACGCCTATTTGCACCCAGCAAAGCTCCATTATGGACAAGTAAACAAACCACTGGCTGTTTGACACATTTCCTGGGTTTTTCAAGAAATTGAACGCCGTCCGAACCGTTGATTGTTCGAGAAAGCGGTAAATTCTTTTCTTGGCTCGTCCAGCATTGCATGTGCTGATGAGGTTTGGCTCTACCCCACACTTTTTTGTTCAGAGTTCCTCTCAGACCGCTGTGAGCAGGGGGCTGGAGTCTCGCCAACAAACATCAATACGACACTGGTGCTTTCATGGATTGGTCCCATTGCACTGGAAAGCTGTTGATTACAGTAGCTTCACACTCGTCACACCCCTGCATCTGTGCACAGATGACTGTCGACGCGTACAAAATAGTGGGAGCAGCTGAAAATGGGGGTAAAAGCTGTCAAACAGGCTCGCTAAATTCGTTTCTCTGTGTGCATTTCGGTTTACACAGATTATGCTGGAGCCCGGGGCGAGACGAAGTGTTGGTGGATAAGTGCAGACTTTTTAGAGATTACATTTACATGTTATGCATGAAGCTGTGGCTTTTACTCGCTGTGCTGTGCTGAATAATGGTTTGGTTTGGCTCTCAAGGACAGATGGCTGTTGGGGAACAAACATTGTTCGTTGTCGTCATCGAACCTCGCCGAAATTGGATTCACTGCCAATGAACATTTTCAGAAAGAGGTAGTGTAGCCTTTATTTAGCGGGAGGGGAAGTACGGGTGTGGGGGCATTTAGCAATTTTTATGCAGTCCACCACTGTCTTGCTTTGCCCAGCCAAGTCACGGTCATCGGTGACCCCGTTGAAGGCGGAAACCGCGCTCTCAAATTTCTAAAGTTTCTCAAAACCTCGAGAGACTATTTCCCTCGTCTGTGCACAGTAGAAGAAGGTGACGCTGTGCCAGAAATCTGTACTTACCCTCGCCATACTTTAACCATATCTGCGATCGGTACTAAGCCTTAACCAAACTGTGGTTGTCTTGTGTAAAGTGTTGACATTTCATGTCATTTTTTTTTCCAGATTTCAGATGTGTCTGTTATCGACCGGTTGTCCTTTCTCTTGGTCATTTACCCTTTTATTCCATTAAAAGTTCCCAGGTGATCAAACCTCTAAATAGCTGTGCTGCACATGAGTGTCACATCAAATTTAGTCCATGATTCCTGTCCTTTTACCTTCAATCGATTGATATAGGATTGCCAGAATTCTCACAATTTCTGACCCTTGCGAATTGATTTTTGTCGACTCCCTCTGCGCCCTTCACCTCTTTCCTTAACTGCACACACACACACACACACACACAATGACAATACTGGATTGGACCTATAACAGTGACTTATCTCCAACATGCGTTCAAATTGCCAGCCGCCGCTCACTCCAGCCAATATGCCCAGAACAGAAATGTCAGGCTCTCCTTGCCCCTTTTCTATTTCCTCTCAGGTTTGACACTTAGAAAACAGCCGTGGATTGTCTGAAACGGAGCGCTAATTGGATTGCCATCTTTCAACATGGGAGTACAAGTGAGTGAGAAAAGGGCTTCACGCAGTGGCCTTGTTTGACTCCCTCTTTCTCCTCCTCAATCCCCTTCTTGGTCCACTGAGGGTTTTTTCTCTCCATGCGACTAGCCAGAGTTTAAGCCTTAATCTCCTCTGCAGTACATGAAAAGAAAACTGGCTATCGCTCCTTTGGTTTTATTCCCCCCTCCAATTCCGAGCAGATCAATTCCCTCCCTCATCCCAACACCAAACCCCCTCCCTCTTCCACTATCAGGAGAAGCTACTGTTGCATCTGGAACGGCACGGGGCCGTAAGTCATCTTTTACAGCTGCCTGGAGGGCCATATAATCTCTGCCACCGCCCTTCTCTCACAAACACACACATAGACAACTGGACGGTGGAAGATCAGGTCAGTAAAGCAAAAAGACAGAGGGGGGGGGGGTTGCGGCCATAGTAACAAACGTGGGAGTCCACTGGGACGCGGACGGCGCTGGTGTTAACGCTCTGTTGAACGGACAGGAAGAGGCAAGAGAGAGGGCGAAAGCAGCTGCACAGATTGAGTTGTTGCATTTACCGTAAATCTAAATGACACGGAAGAGCCCTAGCTTACTGTGCATTGAAACAATCATACCCATTGTAAATCACAGGAGTCATTGCATATATAGCCAAATATTAAATTGGGGTCTTACAAATTGAAATCATATTGTGACAAAGCCTAGGGTTTACAACCTGAGCCAGCATTTTGATGGAAACATTGGAGTTTGGTTTCATTCGTGGAAGAGAATTGACTTCTCCAGAATTGAAGAGGTCTGTTTTGTGTTGTTGTTCAGCTGAGAGCTGGCACTTCTCCATCATGTGTAATCGGTAAATGGCCAATAGACTTGCACCTTTCTCGTCTTTCTGCCACTTTGCACTCCATGCCATCACTCACCCATTTACACACTGATGGCAAGGGGCAATCATGCAGAGGGCCACCTGCCCATCAGGACTACACTAATTCACATCCACATTCATGCAACAAATGGCACAGCAATCGGACAAATGTTTGGGTTCAGTTTCCTGCCCAAGGCCACTTCCAATAGAGAGATCGGTGGCATTGAAGTGCCCATATTTCTATTGGAAGACGAGCCGCTCTCAGCCGGTGGCACGTTTTTAAAACTGGTCTGTGATTGTAATCGGGTCAGCGTTTTGTGTGTGCAGACCACACCTTTCAGGTCATGTGGAGTCGGAGGAGGGTGACCAACATGCACCTTCGAGGGCTACATTTCTGCTCACCAAAAAAGTCCTCATCCCATATTGTGCCTTTTTTTCTCCTTTAGAGGATTATCACGCAGGCGCAGCACTGCAGGTGGGAGGACACAGCATTACAGGGAAGATAGCCGAGGTGAATCTCATCCTGTGTCAGCAAAAGGAGTCCTGGTAAGCCAGACCTGACAGTGACTGCCAGAGGAGGTTCACGGGGGGGGGGGGGGGGGGGGGGGGGTGGACGAGAACGGAGCGATTACAAGGTCTGGAGTAGGGGGGATGTTATGCCTGCCTCTCCACAGGGGCTGTTATCAGACAGGAGCATGGCTGCTTCAAGTGCTGGGAGATAAAGATTAGGGCCCGTAAGTGAGGAAGACCACTGCCTGGGGCCGGCGTGTCCTTGAGGTAAAAGCAAGAGCTCTTCAGTGACATTGTCGGTCTAGTTGTTTTGACCCTGACCTCTGACCCCTATGGAGGGGTCAAACCAAATGCTGACATTTCTTTCAACACTTAAATCCTGTCTGCAAATATAATTATGTAAAAGGATGAATGGTGTCAGACTCAAGACCACGACGTTTGTTTAAATGTATCATGAGGAGCCTCAGCGTAGGGCTGGAAGATGTTTATATTGATCAACACGCTATATATATTTTAACTCGATATATAGTTTATTTCATAGTTTACCTTGTTTCCTCCTTTTGCATTTATTATGGAGAAGACATTACATATTAAAATGAAGTAAATATTTACATAGTGACATGGGAGGAAAAGCAAAATTAATGGTATGATCCGAAAGAAACCAGAAGGTTAATCATGGTTTATAATATCCAAGAGTGTATGCAGAGTTTAGATTTAGATGGATCTTGATTGTGTTAGCAGCAGGTCACATGTTGCCCCCTGGTCTCAGGGATACACGCAATGCATTTTGCTGAGAAAATACTGAACGTAAACATCCCTTTTGTTTGGGAGAAACTCTTTATTTAAAAAGGAAATATAAGCACATTATGCAAAATGACTCGCAGTCCGATCTGATCAATAGATTGATGCAATGCAAAACAAATGAAAAAGCAAAAGATGTTTAAAAGTTCATCGTGGCTTGTGGGACTACCTTGTGTGCAAATTAAAGAAGCTAATTCAAGCAAATGAGTCCCAGTTCCTCCTGTAAGTTCAGGGCACACTTTGGAGCAGTGAAAGCGAGACCTCACTCTTCCTATGGCGAGTGGATGAAACAGTACCACATATCAGACCCTCCTACGGGTTTGAGTTTATAGCTACAAGCCTGCGGAGAGGATGCTTTTCCTTTTGCGTTCATGTCCATATACATGATATTTATTTGAAAACGCATCTTCAGTGATGAATCGGGTCGACATGCGGTGCTGGCAGGTCAGCGTGTGAGAGACAAACCTTCTCTAATGTCCACAGATCACAGACCCGGGTCCCGGTGCTGCACACAGACCCAGTCGGTGTGCTCATGGCTCCCTGCCTGCTAGCTAATGAACAGCTAATGCTCTCCTCTCCCGCTGCTCTGAAAACACCACACTTTGAAATTGCCACAGTGACGATTACCTCCTCCATATTGCATGAGAACCGAATTTGCTCCGCTCCTCTCGCCGTCCGTCTCCCTCCCCTCCCGATGTGCGGATGTGATGCTTCCCCCCCTGCAGACTTCTGGGAACTGCCATGCCTTGTGTTCCCAGCAATATCTCCTGACGTGAGCCTCCGTGTTCAATATCTTCCAACAAGGTCTTTGCTGTTTTGACACTTGCGTCGGTGTTGTTTTTTCTAGCCGCCGCACTTGTTTTAGCATCGCTGCAAACAGACTTAGCACTGACTCAGCACAGCGTCTGCATATCAAATGCCTTGACTCCGAAACATCCCCTAGAACAAACGTATACAACCACATTGTGCACCCAGTAGCCCAATTAGCTAATTGTTTAACCCCATGCAACTCTTGACTGGTGTACTCCGCAATTCCTGTCCTTCATTAAGTCTGCCTTTGTGATTCTCTGTAATCCACATTTCCGTGTCACTGCCAGCACTGCAATAATTGTAGAGCGAGATAATTATTTACACACTGCAGGACACATGAGTTGACAATGGAGCGGGGCTGGGAGCCCGTGTCACGGAGGGAAAAGTGATTTTCCCTCCGTGGACCTCAGGCGACCTTAGAGGAAAGTAAAGAGTTCATGGGGCCGCACTCTTTATTGAGTTGATGACGGATGAAGTATTAATGACTGCAGCATGTGATTCTCTCTGTCTATGTCTCTCTCTGCGTTTGCTCAGGCTTTATGTAACAGTGGCAGCATCCGTCAACGAAGGCAAAGATACAAGGTTTTGCTTTCCGAACAAATTGGGACACTGGTCCGATGCTGTTCTGTCATGCTGCGTTAAGAAGAGCTTATGTCCCGCGAAATAGGACAGCAGTGAGCTTTTTGACTGATTTGATTTTGGGCAGTAAAAAAGTCAAAGATTGCATCGAATGTATGTAGACGTTTTGTTATTGTGACCCAGAATTGTTGTAGTTTGACATTGCTGGAATATTCATTTGTTCAGAAGAGTTGATAAAGCGTTTTGTAAGCAATGATTCATTGTTTGCCACTTGGAGACATCAGATCGAAATGTACACATTAAACTGACAGGCAAAAGTTTCCTACTTACGGAGGAACGTTAGCATTAGCAATGTTAGCATTCATTTGGAGCCATATTTCTGTACACCTGATGTATCTAAGACTCTTCTGATTGCATAAACAAGTCTGATTGTATATATGATGAAAATTACTCATTCTCTCTTGATTTATTCCCTCAGTTTATGTCTCAATCTCTAGTTTCAAGTCTTCTTCAATACAGCATGATGTTCATATTTTGGTCGCCCAAAAATGTCTTATCCACCCTCTCGTGTCACCTTTGTTTGCAAAAAGCCAAGATGGCGACAGCCAGAAAACAAGATGGTGACGGACAAATTGCAGAGGCTTCAAAATGGCGGTCGACAAACCAACGTCACAGTGTCCACTTCTATACAATCTATAGATAAAACCAATTAATTGAAGATTTTTAAAATGATGCATATTCTTTATCATGCAGGCTTTATTCTGCCGTCGTCTGTTCTTGTAACTAAAATCCCGATGCATGACAACAGTGATAATGCAGCCAGTGTAATAATCCTGCTAACTCAAATGGCTGCACACGGAGTGTTTATTAGTGTTAATGTTGTTCAGCACTCATCAAACGTGTGGATGGGCCAGTGTGAATTTTGGCAAATTAGGCTGAAGGCAGCATGTGCGCCGAGGATCATGGGATTCCTAAATGGTGTTTCCATAGCAACAGTGATTTCCCCTCACTGCAGGTGATTCTTCTGTAGTGGTCCACCCGGCCGTGGCCTACCTGTGGTGGTGGGGGTGTTTGGAAGTGGCGGCGAGGTTGTGCGTCACTCATTCCTTCTTCCATTAACCTTTGTTTATACAGGGCGGTCCAGTGAGAATGAGCAACTCATTTACACACAGCAATAAAAGCAGAGGGTGCATATTGAGTCAATTACAATGAGACAATAAGACCTGAATGTAGAGCCATAGAAGTGCTTCAAGATGAGACACAGACATCAATACAAAAGTAGCAAATTGAAAGAATTCAATGCATTAAAGACAAAGTCCAGTTCAGTCTTGTTGATCTTCAATTAAAGCTTTACACTCAGTAGAACAAGTACATCTCATTTTAAATTCAACTGCTGTTGTTTCAAATCAATCAAACTGTGCGATCAGAGCCTTCTAAAACATCAGTGATCAGTGCCGAAGGTGGAATTAACTTTTACCTAAACGACGAAGACACCTCCTTTTTGTTTTTATTGACCCGATGCTGGGAAGAAGCGTGTCTATGGATTAGTGTGTTCATTATACTTTGGCTCGGAGCCCCAGCGGATAAATTACTCGGCAACAAGGACGTTTAAGGGACCAGATATGGACTTGATTGGAGGACGCGTGCGAGGCATGTGGAATGCCTCACACAGCGTGTAGTTATTGGACTGCCAATGACTGTCACGGCAGCAGAGTGATTGGCTGCATGGTTCCAAGTAAACAACACTGTCTCTCATTGCAGACCAGTGGGATTCCACATCTCACTTCTCTGGGCTTAATCTAAACAGGGATATGAACAACAACTTGTGAGTGCTAAACTACACTAAACTGTCTATAGTCTATTGAGCAGATTGTGATTTCACCATACAGAAATGACATTATACGGAAATATACAGCACATTCTATCCACTTAAAGGTTCTCTACACAATATTCAGAGCATTCATATCACAGTAAACAGCTATTGTCTGTGTAAAGATATAGTGGAGTAATGTCTTCTCCCTGAGAGGAAGACACTGTGCCTCTGTGTGTGTTGTAACTGAGCCTTGTGTACATTGCTGGACCTTCTAGTGCATAGAAATGACGATAGAGCTGAATCAACACCTTTTTGTTCCAAAACCCCCCCCCCGCAATGTTAAAGGCCCAGCACATCCACACACAGGTGTTTCACTTATTTGGGCTATTCGGACAATGGCCGACGTTGAAGCTGGATGGAGCCAATCAAAATGATCACGGTATAAATGCTTCTCTTTGCACAGGTGCAACAAACTACGAGAGCGGGATTGCTAATCAAATTAATTGAGTACATGCCGACACAGTGCTCAGATGTGGTCTAATCAGGCAGTGTGTATGGCCTCTAGGAGGGATTCAAGCTGAGGTAGGCATTGGTATTGTTCTGGTTGTCACTCTCATGCTCATAGCATTGCTAATGTTCACTGTGTTCACCATTAGTTTTGGGTGTAAGCATGCTAATATTTGCTCACATGCAATTTGACCATGAACACGATCGAGGGAGTGTTTTTAGAAGTAAACTAAAGTTTTGATGATAACCGGATTCATCCAAGAACCATGGATATTTTGTGGGGCAAAAAACAGCGATAATTCAAAAGCTCCTTAACATTTGAGATTCTTCTGATTCTATAGAGAAACGCATAAAGTGGGGTATTTATTTTGTATTTTTGTATTGTATTTAAATATATGTTGTTTTTCATCCCTCCCGCTGTCAGACAGCAGCTAAATGACACGTTTCCCTACTATTCCCAAGGATGAAGTCCAGACATTTTTTCCCAGCCAGCATAAAGTAGGACATCTGTACCCCCTTGTTATGAACAGCATACTGCCAGGCGATGCATTTATAGTTCACATGCTGCCTTTAGGTCTTGTTGAGAGATTCTGCTCATGGACATCCATTCGTCATGTGTGCCACGTCTGTCACTGCCTGTCTGTTATTGTGGCTCTCTATATCTCCTGTATGGGGAAACATGGCTGCCTACACTCTCACTGCACCACTGAGTCATTCATCATGGACCTGCTCTGTGTCGAGGTGATCTTTTAACAAAAAGAGAGGGCCTTGGGAATGGTTAACAACGTAGTCGTGGTAGGACTTGGTTCTACTCTGACAGGCGATGGCAAAGAATAATAGTAGATTACGTTGAATATTCTGGGCTCCCTTGAAGTAGGCCAGCCTTCTCTGTAATTGATAGACTGGCCTCTTTTCTTATATTCATCTTCAATTGAGGTGAAGGATACATAAATAGGACTGTCACAACCCTGCTACTACTACTACTATTACTACTACTACTAGTAGTACTACTACCAAGTACTGCTAGTGCTGTTACTTGTACCAATGTTTATCACCCTTTTTCATGTTAAAACTAATTTTACTGCTAAAACAAGTGCTACTACTACTTTAATAAAATATTCAAGTAAAGTTGGGGGCAGACTTTAATATTATGCTAATTAAGGCCAGACATATTTTTAAGCTTGAAGTTAAGAGCACACAATTAATTACTCCGCAGTGCAACTCCCAGAATCTCTCCAGAACACTAATTATCGCTCACTCCTGTTCCAAAACATAAATGGACATCCATCAACAATTTGCAGAGAAAAGGCAACAATGTATACATTTGATTGATTTGTTTATTGGAAGCTGTAAACTCTAAAAACTGATTCAAACATATTTTTCACTGAAATGTGTCATAAGTATTCAGAATGGAACATGACAGATTTTATCTGCAGACTGCCAACACTAACTGGCCAGGACTGGAATGAGCGCGGTCCAACTGGGTCCGGTCAGATGTGATGCCCAAACAAAATTATAATCAAGTTGGCAATTGTAACGTGTACCCTACCCTGAGGCAATTCAAACAGTAATTCAAGTATTTGTCCAAATTTGTCTCTATAACTATCAAATAGATGTGTGTTTATGGTCTCCAGAGGAATATCTTCTGACTTCTCCCTCGCTGTTTTGTGGAAAAAATAAGTTAAAAAAATGTAACCTATGAAAACTATGATGATATTAGATCTTCATGTCTATCTCGAGATGAATTGAAATACATTGGGTGATCGTCTGACTTTTCAGAGCCATCATCAGGTCAAAATGAAAATGTTTCCAATATTTAGTTTTTTTTGCCTTCAAATCCAAGGACATCTTCTCCAGTCTGAGACCCAACTGGACTGCATTTGAAACCTGGTCTCGGATACTAAGAACTGAGAGAACCCATGAAGACCTCTTGTTCAGGATGATGTGAGGGCTGGAGACCATCCCAGCATGCATTGTGGGGGAGTCAGAACACACTCTGGACACCTAGCCAATAATAATAGTTATTACGATAATAATAACCGTAACTGGCAACACTAGCCATACTCTGCTCTGTGGAAATGACGCTTACTTTTACTCACGCTAACACAAAAACCAACTGTAACAAAAAGAGAGAAGATAATTACAATAATTTAAGGTCATAAAATGATAGTCTGTAAAAGTAGGCCTTAGGAAGTGAAATCTGTGCTGAAAAACAATCAGTGAGATCAGCAACTTCAAGATGCTCTTCAGAGGAGTTGTGTTTCCATCTGGGACTGCAGCGGTTTTCAGCGTGTGAAGTCAAGAGTTCACGTTTGCGCCCGACCTGCCTCGACCGGTTCAGGCTCCTGACCAGTAACGGCAACAATGTCTCATCACCTGCCACTCACGTCCCCCTCTCCTCCGTGATTCACTGTCAGGCAGAGCGATGACGGCTCCTAGCCTTCTAATTGGTCCTTTTCCTGCCAACATCCCGGAATGGTTGACTTCATCACTTGGCACGCCTCGATGCGACTTCTCCTATTCCGCTTGTGGTGCGTTCTGGACTGACCACATCTTTGGAACTTTGATCTTTATTTCTTGCTCCTTGTTGTTGTTTTTTCCCCCACCGATCCAAAGACTTTAAATTGCTTTTTGGTCTCATTCTTGAGCGAAGAGCTCAGAAATTGGGCAGAAAGACTGTCGGCGTGTCTACGTTTGAGTGCTAGCTAACTGTACTACAGAAAGAGCAGAGCCCTTGGACACGTCTGCTCCGAGTAAAGGAAAGTCCACTCCAAGACTTCACCTTTGCACATATTACAGTCGTTCTGTGACAAAACTCACGTTGCAGTCTTAGTTACTTCACTCAGTTCATTTGTTGGATCAGCTTGAAGTTGTTTAACTCTAGAACACTAACATTGAAAATAGTCACACTATCACTAACCTGATGTACCTGATAAAATATACTTCTCATTGAAATATATTCAAATACAACAATACAAGGTAAGTTGAAGTACTCTTTTAAAGGAGCTATGAACTTGTTATTTGGTCCACATGCTCCTGGGACACGTGAGCCTTGTTCTGTGAAGGAAAAGACTCACCTCCATGTTAAAAAACATCCGGAATTGTTTTACCCTCTATCACTAGCGTCGGGTGAAAATCACCCGAACATGTGCCTCGAGAAAAAAACAGCGATTGTAGCATGAAGACCCGCCCACCTTCAATAACGTCTGTGACCCACGCAACTCAGACAAAAGCAACACAATGAAAATAACGTAGCAACAATCGCTCGGGTGAAAATCACCCGACGTTAGTGTTCTAGGGTTAAGGGCAAATGGAAGAAAGATCTCCATTTGTGTGATTTTGATGTTTGCAGGGCACAGCAGTGTTTGCATGTTCAGACCAGACCGTGACCATTCCCACCTTGTTGATTTGCTCAGTGAGAGTTCAATAGGTCCCTTATGTCTTCCTTCTGCCATTTGTCTCCGAACAAACACTTCAGAGTGGAAGCTGGAAATTGCAGGAGTCTTTTCACTTTAATTGTCACTAATTAAAAGGTGAAGTTTAGATGCGTGAGGCTCCTGTTTTAATTTACGTTCGGTGAGAGTTCAGTTTGTGGCGTCCTTTTTACTGCGGCGCTTGGGTTTATGTGGAGCGGCTGTGCTTATAGCTATAATCCGCTTGTAAACTTTGGCAAGATCGTGAGGCTGATTCATTTCCAAATGTCTGACACCTTTGGTTATTATGGCATGAAGTCAAGTTTATTGGACGTGTATTACCCTCAACGTCTCACCCAACAGATACACTCTCACTTTAGTCTGTGTAGATGTCTGCACCAGCTCTGTGCAGGTCCACATCTCAGCTTTTTCGATAATGCCGCGATAATATTCCCCCCAAAAAGGCAAAGAATAACTGTCTCCGGCCTCCGAGCAGCGACTGAGCGATGGCGATGCACTCGGCTGTGTGTGTACTGTTACGTCCGTTGGCTCAGATATAAACACACCGCCTAAACCACTGAGACCGAGCAAAAATGTTTTCCCCCTCTGCGTCTCACTTGCCCAGGCTCGGTTAAGAGTAGTGAGGAGTCAGCGGTCAGTGAATGGCAGCATCAAACAGGCAATAAAATGTGTTTTGAGAAATGTGACTCACTGCAACCACGAGAGGTCCTTGAGCATGCAGACATGAATGAGAACCCAACATATTAGCTGTGGACAGACACAGAGATGGACACTCACTCACTCACTCACTCACTCGCACAAACACACAAAAGACTGATCTCATTATTTAAAACACTACGGTCACTTCTTAGGATGAATATAAGAAGAAAACAAGACAAAAGAAAGTTATGAATATGCAAACTAAGGTGAGATGGCCATCTGTTAAGGCTTCCAGCATGCAGAGGGAAACTTCTGCAAATTGTATTAAATTGATGCCAAAATAAATCAATAAACGCTTCTTCTCGAAGGTTTCCCCTCGATCTACCGTGGCTTTGATTGTTCCTCATTTATGCATCGCTTTGGACAAAATGCCAAAAAACTCATCAAACAATAAGCAAATGCCATACATGTGACGAACTAATACTTCTTGAATTGTTAAAAGAAAACCACGAAAACTAAAATGCCAGGTGCCCGCATTGAAACTGTCACATTTTGACGCAAAATGTGTTTGAGTGTCAGATGAAGCGATAGAGATCGTCAGGAAGTCTCTTTCTCATGCGTTACGGGGCAACTGTGGCTCCGTGGTAGAACAGACTCGTCCTTCAGTCAAACCCCAGATTGCTCCTGCAGGCTGTTCCTGCGGTGTGTGAATAATGTGTGTGAATGTTAGTTTCTCCTGGTGGGCAGGTGGCACCTTGCATGCTAGCTCCTGCCATCACTGTGTGAATGGGTGAATGACGATATGTAGAGTTAAAAAGCTTTGAGTGGTCGGAAGACGAGAAAAGTACAGTCCATTTACCATTTACCATCCTCAAAGTGAACATGTTTATTTAACAATTTCCCCGGTCCGTTCTCCAGACACGCAACACTTTATCGTCCTTTTTTGACGATTGAGATATTTTCTCCTCTGCGTCGGAATCGCGAAAGCGGCGCCGCGCTCTGCGACCGGCACGGCATCGGGCATTGTATCTCCGTCGGTTTGATGTCCGCACAGGGATGCTGCTCGCGGGACCGCTCCGATGGCCCCTTTGTCATCGGCTGAGGCTGACGCAGGCCGCATGCAATATGCATGAAGCTGTCGGACGTCGGGAGGAGCAGGTGAAAACATTTTGAATACAAATGCTGTGGGGAGAGCGGCGGCTGCATGTGGAGCACTTAGCAGACCACCCAGGGCCGTCGGAGGTGACCAGCTGATTGCACTAAATGATGTCTCCTATGATTCCGGGCACCAGCAGTGTAGTAGAGTGGATGCTATCTACTTGGGTGGAAGTGTGGGCTTTTAAATGAAGATTCAAATCTGTTTCCAACTCATGTGTCACTACTACAGGGGTTTTGGACTTGGTATTTTAAAAGCTTTTAGCTCTACGTGTCGATGAATTGCACTGAACATCTTTAGGAGATCGTTCACTTTGATTCGTGCCTCTTGCTGCTGGGTGTCCATGCTACTTGTGTGAAGGCATCGAGACGCATCAACAGTGATGTGGGTCAGAAACAGCCTTTTAATCAATGTGTTCCCGTCTTCATAACTCCCCTCATGAAACCAGCACTTCCCTTGACCCCTGTGCTCATTTTCCTCGTCTGCTAAAGTCCAGAGGCACTAAAGGGCCATGAACACAACGTTGTATTTGTGCCCGTAGGCTGTGGGAGACTGCACGATGCAAGGGTACGGGTACAGTGTGTGTGTGGATGGTAAACAATGGTCGTCTTGTTCTTCATCTTCGCTGTGATTTTTCTGATTTAATTGTAATACAATATGAGCTTGTTTAAGATGGAATGTTTATATTTAACACAAGCGGTACATCTGTTAAAGGCAATGTTTGCTTGTAAACTGTCTCTCAGTATTCTTGGAGGAATGAGACCTTTGCCCTTTTATGCCTCCATGTTTTCGTCTTGTCTGTCTGTCCGTAAGTACGTACATGCCTGTACGATTTTGTCACTTGGACTTGAAGATGAACTGATGCGATTTTTTCTCAATTTGTCATCAGTAACTATTCATATTTTGTATGTAGTTGTGCAGTTGTTACATCTGTTTCATACCGTACGTCTTATCTAAATGTCGCCATAAGTTCCGTGACACCTCCTCCGCCTGTATAATTGGTTGTTTGTTTTGCAAAAAGCTACCGTAAAAAGTTGGGTTACAAGCCGCTACAACCTTCGGTCAGTGTCCCTGTTAGCTCCCCGCTGTAGCCAGCTAGCGCTGCTGCTAGCGCTCCTCTAGCTCCCCTCTAGCTCTCCGCTAGCTCCCCACTAGTGCTCCTCTAGCTCCCCACTAGCGCTCCTCTAGCTCCCCACTAGCTCTTCGCTAGCTCCCCAACAACCACCGAAGATAGCAGGATCAGCCCCGGCTCGACACCCGACTCGGGCAGAGGGGACGCGGGCAGTAGCAGCAGCGCTGCTGCTAGCTTGCTACAGTGTAACCCGACTTTTACGGTAAATATAATTTAGTGGTCAAAGGTCACTGTGACCACACAGAACACATTTTTGGCCATATTATAAGAATCCAATTCTCATTATATTTGAAACAAATGTCTCATAGGATGAAGTGGTGGGCTTGAACTGCAACTTGACAAGTCTGCGGAGGCATTCGACCAGCAAGGCAATAATTCTAGTTCCCACCTGACTCCACTTCCTCAGTGGCAGCTGGCCTCCTGCTGTGCTGTGTGAACTAATTGGACATCAGGCCTCCAGGGTGAGCGCGAAGCGAGAATCACCCAGACAGGGAGGCGTGACCCAGAACCAAAAGGGGACCGTTTGATGGACATATGTGTGTGTCTGTGCGGGGCCTCTTAGCGAGGATTTCTTTCCATTCACAGAGGGCCTCAACACTTCCGATGCTCCGACCTTGATATTCTTAAGGGACTGCTTCTCGTTTAGCTCTCCCCAATTCTCCATTCCACCGCCGCCCCTCGGATTTATGGCTTTGTCTGCGCTCGGGGAATCTTTGCTGGTCAACCCCCCCAAACAAATCAAGCAGGCGTCCCCCCTCCAGGCAGGTGCAGAGGTCAAACAATGCTGAGTTTTTATGAGGGAGGTGTGGAGAGCGGGATGTGATATCGTCTGCCGAGACGCCTCCGGCTATAAGACACTGTAGAGCAATACTTGTGAGCTGAGGAATATCACACGGTGAGATACAATGCACTTTATTGATCCCCAAGGGGAAACTGGGTCATTTCAGCAGCAAATGATGTCGGGAGTGGCCTCAGAGCCGAGGCCTAATGAAGAATTCAAAAGCTAATTTGACAAATTTTGACATTCCACACATAGGTAGGTTCAAGTCCTGTGTAACAACCCTATAAGTGCGAAACGCTGTTCGCTAAAGGCGGCTAACGAGATTTGTGAATTAGCTCCTTTGATAGTAAGTGCCAGATCCCATTAAAGATGCTCTGATGAATATGTTTCCCTTATTTATAATGATCAAACAACTTTGTGAAATGTTAAAAGGGTAGCTTATTACACACACACTCAGATAATATCACCAACTCCACAGTCCCCCTCAGCTCTGAAGAGCTCTTTATTAGTGTCTCTTGTATGTTTATCTTTATGTTTTCAGCTGCCTGCAGAGATGAAACCAGAGACCAGCCGTTGAACACAGTGAAGCATTTAGCAGCCAAAGAGATGCTTCCATACAATTTCTACTTCCCGATTCTGATACCTGAACAAAATTGGCCAATAAAGAGTACGGATAAAAACTGAAATATACATTAGTATATTTAACAGCTGTATACTTCTAAGAATGTGACATTATTGCTATTATTGTTGTATGGTCTGCTCAGCTTAAACCCTTTTGTAAAACTTGAACAAATGCACACGGAGAACAAATGCCGCAGAACCTTCTTTTATAATCTAGTTTGACAGTCAGTCATTACTACAATGAGCTTTGCTGACATTTGGCTCGCTCTGGTTAACGGTTCCAATCTCCCCTGGCACCTGTCCGGTCGGTACTGAGCGTGTGGATCTGTTATCAGATGAGAAAAAAGGCGAGACGGCCATTAGCTTCTTCCATTATCAATTTCAGATGCGGCGATTGTTTCGTTGTTTTTTTTACGAGCTGATGATGGAAGTCGCTATTGAGTGAGCCATCTCGCCTTTTTGTCTTATCTCTGTTGACAGTTGCACATGCGCATCAGATAGCGAAGGGTTGTTCCTGTGGAGCACAAATGAGCTGATAGATGATACGATAACGTGATAATGAGTCTTGTACTCCTCCATACCCGATCTGTCGGAGGCCTTTCTGATGCTGATGTCGGTACCAGAATAACTCAGGAGCTGAACATTGGACTTCATCAGGGGAACACAAAGTCCAAATGAATGATAATGTGGCTCAATATCTGCTCGAAGTGTAAATAATCCACTGTTTGTAACACATTGGTGGATGGGAGGATCGAGAAAGGTTTACAAAATCACCACAGTTTATGTTATGCACAATATACATTATAGATCCTTATTCTTTCTGTATGAGTCAACACTGCTGAGACCGGTGCATACATTCTTGCAGGTGCAGGTCCATCTCAAGCCTTCTCTTTGTGTTCCTGCGCCCAATCGAGATTGCTCATCCTGTCACAACCTCAGAGAAATAGAAATAGAGTATTATAGCGCAGGCTCCCACACACACTGGGGCTGCGTACTCCTTTCCCCATCACTGCTTCCTGCATCCACGCCTTGTTGTCTCTCTCTGTGGTGGAAACCGTAGATGGGACACCCGCACAGCTCCGATATGCTCCTGTTGGCAGAACTGGGGAGAAAACTGTCGCCTTTGTCCCGTCTAATTCCCTTATCTGGTGGGCAAGGTGGCGCAGCTGGGAGCGGCGATCTCTGCCTCTCTGAGCTGCGAGTTAATAACTCGCAGCCAATTCTCTCTCCGCTCTGTCCACCATTGTCTTAATCCTCATGAGGAACAAAGTGTTTTAGGAACAGCTGGAGCATCAAACCATGATTCACCAAGTCTTTATGTATTGTGTCTTACACCTACAGGTATACATATTTAGATAGCCCACTGTATGGATATGATAAGGGAAGGGACCGTCCAATACAGCACAATAGCCTCAATACTGCTGGTAAGCATTTCGTGCACTGGCTCTCTGGGCCCTTTGTGCCTCTGTTCGTTGCCTTGACAACTGACCCACAAAGGTGGTGATGATCGTATATTTGTTCAAGCAAATTAATTGCAATTTGTGCAGGAGAGCGAACATGGGCCTCCCTGCAGACACCAACTTCCTTACATTGCACTTTTTTGTAACTTTTGTAACTCTAAATAAAGATAATACATGATGAGGGTCCTGAGAGAGACTAACACCTTTATTTTGGACACAATCATGTCCCACTGGATGGATGTCACCTGTTTAATATATTATTATGATTGTATTACATACATGACAGTAGGTGCTGGTATTTGTTCCAGTGCATCTCCTATTACATCACACATGGTTTAAAAAAGATTTGTTAGAATATTTTGGTCTCTACCAGGCATGTGTGTGCGTGTGCGTGTGTGCGTGTGCGTGTGTGTGTGTGTGTGTGTGTGTGTTCACGGCTGATATTGCATACTACTCGACCCGTGAGCCTGATATTCTCTGTGCTCGTTCATGACCGCATGCTCAAGGACCTCAGGCCTCACCGTGTCTTTTGAGGGCCACATTTTGTCTTTTGTTGTGACTCTAAAACTGGCACACAAAGAAAGTTTTGAGCATCAGCATCCATTAGTGTAAAGCATGATGCCATACGAATACACCCCCTTTTTGTTATCTTCACCATCATCTCAACTGAAAGGGAGTCGAGAGGAAGAATTGAATGAAACATTTCTTCGTGGTGCTAATTTCTACATTTCTGCATTTTACTGCAGATGTTTGAAACTAAAGTTGTCAGAAAACATCACGTTATCCTAATTTCTACTTAGCAGCACTGAGTGTTGTAAAACAGCGACGTCGGAGTCTTCCCTCAAGAGCAGTCCTTCTTCTGCTGAATGTTATTGTAGGAGGCTTCATAAATAACTCCTCATCGTTCCTCCTGTCCACATTGGCTGTAAACATCATTTTAGTGTAGGGGATGGGAGGCAAAATGCAAAGTTTTTCCAAAGTTCAACCAATGATCAGTGATTTTTGTGCTTTATTAAAAAAAAAAGACAAATTGTATGAAATAAATGGGTTGAGGGAGCAAAACATGGGAGATAGAGAGAAATGAAGTCATCCTACCTGTAGTGAGAGTGAAGTCATCTTCCCCACATGGGCTATGAGCTAGTGTGTGTGTGTGTGTGTGTGTGTGTGTGTGTGTGTGTGTGTGTGTGTGTGTTTAGGCGCGCACATCTAGTGGAGCAAACGTGAGGAGATGGTGAAGTCATCCAGCTACTCCAGTGAAGCATGAACACGGCTCGCCTGCAGATGCAGTCGTCCCCCATCCCCCCGCTTCTCCTCCTCTGCAACACACCGGTGTCTGATCACAATGATCATCAGCGCAGTGTCTGTCTTACCTCTAACTTCGGTCAATACCTTAAAGATGTTGCGTACCGATACCCAGCCCATAGTGCATTCAGCTTCTGCATTTTCACAGTTACTGTACATTCATAGTGTATGTAGAACCTGTTTGCAGGTATCTGCCTTGTATTGAGTAGCTGAGCTAGTGAGTGAGATTTTTCCACCGGTATTTTTATGTTTGGTTTATTTTTCAATGAAGCTCTCTAATTGCTTTACTTTGGATTTTTACTCTCATGATTGCAGCCCTAACCAAACATTCGTTAATTGTTAGATTATCCATCTGTGTCGCACAGTGTTGTAAAATGCACAAACTAGACATCTGTTGTGCTCGTGATGCACTCTCCTCAATTTACTATTGATACATGTTGATTGGCTTTGGCAAAGCCAGCAATGTTCTCAGAACAGACCTCACAGTGGCTCATTTCACTTTATGGTGTTCTTCATGGAAACTGCACAGATTTAAAAAAGGGGGCAAATCACAGGACTTCGGTGGCACGTCGGTTGAAATAAATCCAACAGAATGATGACCTGCAGCACAAACAGAACGGTGTGCCGTCTTCCTTAGTTGGCCGAGAGAGACGGAGCGTAACGGTCACATTGCTGTGCTTTTAGTGCACATCAGTGAGAGACGCCGGCTTTGAACACCTCTTTCCGATCAGCGCAGCTCCAGAGTTAATCTAAAACAGCAGCGTACGTTGGTGGCTGCTACTTATCCTGAGCGTATGAATATTGCATGCAGAAAAGCAGAGGAGTGGCCGCAGGCTGTGGAGCGTCTGCTCCCGCTCTCTAGGAAAAGCCTGAGCGGTCATTTCGCCGTAGATGACGCAACATGTCGCTCTCCTCGCTGCGGGTTTGAATCTGTTGGCTGGACGACTCTGACCCTTCAGCGTTTCCTTCCTGCCCTCCCTCCTCAGGGCGGGTCAGTCTGGATGGAGGAAATGAGGACTGGCTCGTTATCGCCTCAGCTTCCTGCTGCATCTCTTCCAAACTGGTGCTGGCGTTGGTTTGTCTGGACGCAAGCTGGAAACAGTCAGCTGTCGCCTCTCGGGCTGCAGCTGGCGGTCTCTGGCTGTGTCTGGCTCCCTGCTTTCACATCCTCGGTTAATGTCCCTTTTCCCAATAGCCATGTTTGTTTAAGTTATCGAGCTTTAGGAAAGTCCACTGAGCGCTGCTGCTTTCTTTTGTTTCAGCAGTGCCAGTAGTCCAGTGACGCTCTGGTTCCTACCCCCTCTGAGGGTCTCTGTGATTCACCCACTTCTCTCTGATTCTGTTTTCTACGTCTGATCTTACATCTGTCTTCTGTCTTGTTTTCCACGCTTTTCTTTTTCTCTCATTGTTTTTCTTTGTTCTCTCTCCCTGTGCTGGGCTTGTCCTCACGGCCTCTATCTCGTCTCTCTCTGTCAGTCTCTTTAGCCATCTCATCTCTCTCCTTTCCCTTTTTCTCTCTCAAACCTTCCTTCATAATTGGCTTTTTTTCTCTTGTCCTGTCTGGCTTTCTCTCTCTCTCTGTCTGGGGTTTCCTCTCTGCTTCCATCTCTCTTCCTCCTCTGTGCAAGGCTGCCAGGCAGACTGAGATATCTCCTTTTTAAACCATGGTATCCCTCTCTACTCATGCGCTGGACATCTACCAGGACACTACAAACGAGGACGCTTCCCTGTCTCCTTGATCCTGGATCGCAGTGCATCATTAAAGCATTGCAACCCAGGATGAGGAGCTGTGCAGTGATTATGACTGTGATCCGGTCAGTGCAGCTCCATAAATGAAAAGGTATCTTCAAAAGTAAGTACAAACATACAGGCAAATATCCAGGAGCAAGTCTCGCCAGTACTGGGATTCAAATCTTGATTGATCTCCAGGCTGGGAGTGTTGGTCTATACATTAAACCAGATAGGCCTTCATTGAACTCGGGTTCTCTGCGCGCCTTCCAGCAGCATGCCGCTAAATGAGGTGCCGTTTAGACGGCAAACTTGCGAGGAAAAAGAAAGGACCGGAGCGCTGCAGCCTTCAATTGTGCAAACAGACTAGATTAAAAAAGATACGTTTTTTTCTTAGAAAATGTCTTCCCTCTGAACCAACAAAACCCACCAGCCAGATGAAAAAGCATTTCTTTAAACAATTGCCCAAACTACTCCGTTTATCATAGCCAGAAGCTGTAAAAAAAAAACATTATTGTCATCTTTTCATATTTCTGACGGACGGTCCTTGGACGCATCATGTGTGACGAACGCTTCCGTCAGAAAAAGCAAACAAAGCTTAAAATCGTGATATTTCATCAAAAACGTTTTATTCCACATTTAATATCACCCCCTGAAAAAACTTTTTCTTTAACCAGATACTGTAAAAAACAAACATTACATCCTGCTCAGCGTAACTAGGAAGCCAGGTTTGATTCGCTTGAGACCAACGGTCACATGACCAAAATTGTGTGAAACTTGGACTGAGCTGCAGGCTGAGAGCAGAGAGGAGAGGGCAGTAGAGGCTGTGAGTGGAGGTTGTAAAAATGTGACTTTGATCAAAAAAAGTAAAATATATTATCAAAGAAATGTATCTTTAGTTTTCTTTTTTGTGATTCATGGTACTGTAACTGTGTTAAACGGCACAAAAGATATATGTGCGTCTACTTCTAGCCATGATGTGCTTATTCCATAGAGGTGAAGGATTTACATATCGCAGGGAAGAACGAGGCCACAGAGAGTAAGATGTGACAGGAGCAAAACAAAACTAGAAGTCACAGCTCTATTTAAAATAGATTTGTGAACAGACTGGCATGTCTGCAAAAAAGCAGGAGAAAGGTTCCCGGAATAGATTTTCAGAGACTTCAACCGAAACTCAGGGTGCTTTCCTCTGCATTCCATGGTCTTCCTCTGCAAATATTGCTGGCCCAGGTCGTAGATGACTCGAGTGTGGTCGTGTAAAAACAGGTGGTTGCGTGGAGGAAAAGTCTGTCACCTGGCCAAGAAGGTCTTTGGTGATGTGGTCTATATTTTAGCTAGTAACAGCGGTTGCTGGCAAAAGCTGAAACTACATTGGCGCTCCCTTCATCAGGGCACCAGACCCTGCAACCGCTTCAGTGGAGCTAAATTGCAGCGGGAAGTAGTTATAAATGCGAGTAGGCACGTTAACACAAAATGAAAGGTGAGAGACGGGACGCGGTTCCATCCGGGGGTAACGAAGACGGGCACCCTTCTTCCTTGACTGTTTTTTTCCCGGTCTCCCTCGCTTATTCTCTCCGTCCCCCCAGGTTATCATCCATCTCTTTTGTTGCGCTTTCATCATCTCTTATCCTCTCTGTTTTCCCTGTCTCTGACACACTCACGTTTCTCCCCATCTCTCATTCCTTCTCGGACTCGCTTCCCCAGGCCTCTAAAAACCCTGTTGGTTTGCTGTGAAGACAAAAGCGTGTGCTGCATCTCCAACTGCAGCCAACAGCCACATCGCACCAACAAAGATGTGATTCTACTATGGCCGAATAAGTGAATAGACGTTTATACTTTGCCCTGGGAGAATTTGTTCTCTCTCTTTCTTGCGCTCTCCCTCTCCCGTATGGAGGGCAGTTGAGCCGGAGATCGTCCTCGGCGAATCGCTGCCTTTGAAGAATGAAGATGTGCGAGGGCGGCACGTTCATCAAGGACGACTCGGGACTCCAGCTGCCAACAGAGGAGGACACAATCCTATCAAATCAAGAAATTGCACAGGTCTTGTACCTACAACAGGGTTAAATGGGGATGTAAAATACAACGTACATTTACAGATGTAAAGAAAAATCGTGAATTGAGGCAAAATGAACACGTTTTCGTCTTTGGTTTGGTTTGTCATTTTCACTTTTAGTCCAAAAGAACATTCACGCAGAAGCTGAATGAAGAGGCACATCTCGCTCCTCTACAGGCTTGAATGGCGGTTTCAGAAAGAGTGCGAGTCTGTGTGTGTATGAGAGTGAGTGCATTGAGGAGGACCAGCAGTACATCACAGCCCGGCTAATGGAACACTGCACTCCTGAAGGGTCCTCGGCTCTGTCTCGTCCATCACAGCTCCCTTATCCCTCCACAGAGGATTCTGGGTAGACGGCTGAGCACAGCTGCAGGACTTCAGTCCTGTTTGTGCCCATGAAGGGCTCTGCCTCTTGTGCCAGAGATTGGCCAATCTCAGGTGTTTTCTCTGCAACAAAATATTAATTGTTTATTCAATTTGGGAGTTCAACACACAAAAACTCAATTAAGCTGCTTTGTCAGAACAATCTTGTCTAGAATTTACATGACTAATTTGTTGTGTACTGTGGAACATGATTGGTGCTTTTATGAGTGAAGGAATCGCTCAGCACACATGCTGTACTGAGGTGTTGAGGTGGATCGAGGTCCTGATTTCCAGCTGAGCCCCACCGTCACAAATGAATGAAATGCACAGATCTCTCGTGCAATAACCAAACGCGTCTGCTCACGGAGGGCCACGTCGCTCATTATGAGTAGCTGATTGAGAAAATGTTTTTTTTCTCAAAGTAATTGCACCCGAAGCTTCTTAATTCACTTCAGACCAAACCCAGCTGAGCCAGGGTGCCGCACAGCGTGCCATCGATCACGTCGGAGTCACCTCTGTGGTGCCGACGAGCTCCAATGAACCGCGTAGCGTTTGCACGTCTGCCGGCTTTAGATCATCGTCGCCATGCGACGAGGACATCCGCACGCCGATCGGTAGATGCCTCCAAGCCCCCATTGATTACCGATGGAGCTCCTCACTGTAACGGCTTTACAATCTGGTCCCCGTCGTCCCCGGTGTTTGTTCACAGGATTGCCTCTGTTTGCTGTAATTGGCAATTATGCAGGAAAAATGGCAACATTACTGAGATTGCTGTTGATTTCTGCGTCGCTGCTGCAGGTGTATTTAGATGATGCGTTCGCAGTTGTGAGTATTGATGCAGTGATTTGCTGCTCATTGTGGATTGAGCTGTTCCAGTCCTCTAGTTGCACAGTAAAGACCTACAGTAGCCGTGGAGTAACCATGCATCTGTGCTGCAGTTGTCCACGTTTTTTTACTCAAATGTTAATGCTGAAATTGGATAATAAGTACATAGAGCTGCTCCTGCCAACTGCTATTTTCCACAAAATATCATCAGCATGTTTTATGATAATTCAATAAATAAAAGGGAAATGGAAACAGAAACCCTGTATTATTGGGCCTCGGTTTGAAATGATGAAAGACCAAAGTTTTGATAACCTCCAACGTTATCGGTTCTTTTATCACGACTTTTTAACGTTTTGGTGTTAATGTTCTCTTAATGTTAGACGCACACAAAGCGAAGTCTGCAAACGGCTCAGAGAGGAAACAGTGGAGACAGTGAAGTGAAGCAGGTGAAGTGAACCAGGTGAAGTGGTGAAGTGAAGATGACTACGGCAGCTACGCTCCCTACTGTGAGTAAAAGTACAACAGGATGTCACCCAGAGAAAAAGGAATGCCACCTGCAGCCGCTGCCACATCAGTGCACTCAACACCTCTGCAGCGGGGGATTTCAAAGCTGTCCGCTGAACCTGACGGGTCACATTTGGGCACACGACGAGATCTAACCAGGCAGAACGGGCACATTTCCAAACCGACCGGCTCGCACCCTTTTCTCTCGACGCAACATTGGTGCGACAGGTGAAAGATCCCGCTCAAAGTCAACAGATTGCAGCAGGTGCGCGGCTGCGGATGGATGGCTGGTAATGTGCTCATAGCTGATTACCCAGGGGAGCAGGGGAGAGGAGCAGACAGAGGGCAGGAAGTCCTGCTTGGGTTGTGTGTGTGTGTGTGTGTGTGTGTGTGTGTGTGTGTGTGTGTGTGTGTGTGTGTGTGTGTGTGTGTGTGTGTGTGTGTGTTTTACATGTTAAATCAATGCACAGACGCGAATGGTTCCTGCCGTTACTGAATCAAGCTGCTGCTGGTCCGCTGAAGGAGCGCTGGAAGCGGCTTCATTCAGACGCTCGTCCTGGAGGAGTCGAGTTGTGTGCGACTACGGATAATGTTATGAACCCAGACACGGGGCGGTTGATGTTCCGACGTGTGTGTGACTTCCTCAACAAGTATAAAGCAGAACGAGTGGCTATTTCAATGGTGAATGGCGGAAATGATAACTGTTTTCACCGGAGATAAGCCGCGGCCCCTTTCCACAGCGGAAAAGCGGAAAAGCTAACCACATAAAGTCGAGCGAGTAAAGTCAGTCGAAAAAGTGTTGCGAATATTCACCATGCTTTTGGTGTGAACACGGCATTACACTTAAAAGAATGATCCTTGTCACTTCTGTGAATCAATCATGATATCAGCTGTTCTGATCAGCTGGTCTCCTTTATCCAATAAGGACACAACGACATCGTTAGCCTATCATCTTGCTGCTGTCTCTTTTAAATATGATTCATGCTGCTGTTACGCACCCCTCCACCTCCACATCTCCGCCCAGTCTTCATCAACTCATCATCCTATCAGCCTCATCAGCACCAGCAGGTCTGGACTCCACGGGGAGATTTATCCTGTTGCTGATCGGGGCAGACGGCCTCAATTACACATTCCCTGTCGAGTCCAAGCGCCAAAGACTGTCAAGACTTTATCAACACATATCATCTGTGAATAATAAACGATTAGCCTTTCTTCATCTCCTGATTGAAATGGCTTATTAATGAAACTCTTGTATTGAATCTTTACTCTGTATGATAGACACCCAAAGCAGGTATCACTGTCAGTATCCAGACTGAACCAGTCTGATTGGTGCATTCCTAATGATGCTGTTTTAATAATAAAACTTAAATAACAACTTACTACTTTTTTCCCCTGTGCTTTCAGCCTCATCGTCTTCATCAGCGGAGGAAACTTGCTCAGTTGTCATGGAGCTGTTGTCATGGAGATCGAAAGAACATTCCTTCTGCTCATGAAGACCCTGGGATGGAGTTGAAACCTGAGAGAGAGCCAGTAAGTAGACCTTGAGTCAAGATTATTTTCATTCACTCCTATTTACTTCAACCCAAGGTCAGGCTGGTGAAGAAAGGAGAGGGAGAGAGATGTGTTGTTGTTATTTCCACACCTTTTCTGATTGCCTCACATTGTATGTACGATCTTTAACAGTCAAATAGTTGTTGAAAAGGGGTTAAAGGAGCATTTCCAACTGCACAGAAAAATAATTTCCCCTGTCACTTCACCTTGCCCTTTCCTGCCCACTCCACCACACAGCCTGACCCTGTCCGCCTCCATTTTCCTTTACTGTATCGCTTTAACATTCTCATTCATGTCACAGCCGCCGCGACCTTGGATTCACGGCAGCCCGATGCACTTAATCGCCTATGAATTACCTGCATGGCAATAAGGCGAGAGATAATGGCGAGCGGGCATGTTTTTCTCACTTTTAAGTGGCGCTTTCCTGTACTTTGATGAAGCTATGAGCGGCCACATCGCGGGGCCGCTCGGTAACTACCCTATCAATACCACCGAGTGCTGTTAATGACTGGCTCTGTGGAACCTCAGTAGCACGACTCATTTGTCCTCAAGTCTGTTCTCAGCCACACTGGACTTGCTTTAAAGGTTTGAAACCACCAGCGACATACTTTCCTTCATTTTAAGAAGCCACTAGAAGCGTTGCTGTCTCTAGGCAATGTGCTAATTTAGACAATGAAAATAAGTCCGACGGTCAACAGGCTAATTGTTTCCCTGATTCCTGGTACCATGGGTACCACGGGTATCATCTTTACTGAGCTGTGTTCCCGCAGCAGTGCCGCCTCACTCCCACCTTGCACATGGCGCCTCGGCCCTGTCTGTACTGTAACTGCTCTCTTCAGCTTAAAACTTCATGTTTACATTACCTGTTCATGATCCACCCTTTCCTGTTTATTCAGTATAGTCTGTTCAGCGGTGTATTCAATATGCGTAGTTTGATGGCTTATTGTCCCGTATCCATGTCAGCAGCAGAGGTATCCCATAATACTTTCCTTCATGCCGTACTGAAAGCAATTTCCCTCCTCACATCGAAGTACAGACTGTTCCGCTCTCTTACTCAGCCGACATATTTGTTGTCTTTGTTGGCACGACATGCTGATGTGCAGGGTAAAATCAATTGCCGGCCTTTTCGCCAACTCGCTATTCAACTGAGGATGTTTACTTTTATTCATAAGGAGTTGAGTAGCAAAGAATAGCGAAGCAGACTGAAGCGGCGTGTACTTTGTGTAACAGAGTTGGGCTTTATGACTATTGACAAAATCCAGAGTTATAATGACAGTTAACTGTGTTAGATGTCATTTAATAATCCTTTATCGACTTATTGATGTTCTATAAGTGTATTTCTAATTGACCTTTTTCATGCAAAATGGTAATTTTATTCTCAATGTGATGACATAATGTTTTCTTTTATTATAACCCGCTGACATATAACCATTAATGACTCACTGTTATTGTGCCACCAGCCTGATTAGGATATGAGAGAATCTATTCGATTTCCATAAGTGAGAAGACAAGTAATACATCAAAGCATAGATTTAAATATATAGAGCTATATTGCAGATAACCCCACCGTGTTGGTGGGGTTATCTGCAATATACACACACAAACCCCACAAACAATAAAGACTTTTACATGCAGAATAAAATAAAACAAGGACATCACAAAATCTTGTTGCAAGACAAGGACATAACAAAACACACTTTAAAGGATAAGATATTTTATATATTTCTGAGAGAACAAAAACAACAATGCATATCTCAATACTTTCCAACATTCCTCAGCCACTACTTGTTCTGAAGCCAAATATTTTTTTTATAAAAACGTGAGTGAAATGTATAGTTAAATAAAAATAAGTAAAAAAAAAGACCCAGTAAATTCATACAGCTGCACATCAATGCATATTTGCTGTTAGTGAGTATTTAAAGAGCCAGAATGATGTTTGTAAGAATACCTCAAATTCAATTAGTGTGTGTTTTTAATGGCAATGAAGGAGCATCTCCTCTAGGGCAACGGTATGGCTCAGTGATGTGTTTTCAGCAACGCTAGTATGGATCCATAATTGGTCCGTTAAAATATCTCAGCAACTACTGCAGACATTTGTGATCCCGGGGGAGGAACCCGACTTTGCTTTTACTTTGGCGCAACCATTGGTTGACGGATGTGGTTTTGTTTTTGTGGATTATCAAAGCAGAACTGTTCATGGCAAACAGTCCAATAAACGCTAACTATTATAGCAGCAATGGCATTGTAGTTATTGTAGTTACCATTTCAATTTGTCCAATATTCGATTTATCACCAAATATCTGTAAAATATTCCCCTCAGCCTTTGTGTTTAGCGCTAATTAGCAAATGTTAGCATGCTAACATGGTAAGCTAATATTTATGTAAAGTCCAGTCAACACTTCTTCAAAGGATCAATTCATCTTTGGTTTTGTTAACAGTAAGAAAGAAAGAGAAATTGAGATCCCAGACGTGCTTCCTGCTTCCTGCCCCTGGTAAGCAGTCGGAGGTGGCGAGTCACTCTCGCTGCTGTTCAGTCACTCCTGAGAGAACACCTTGTTGATTACGGCTGTCACGTCCATTCCTCACTGCATTATTTTCTCTCTGGCAGCGCGTTCTCGTCTCTGCCAGCCAGTCGTGTTGTGTCAAGGTGAATTGATCATAACCGATGCTGAGCGGCTCCATTTTTTTCCCCATTTTGCTGCGGTTATTGATCTCTTCCCCTGAACAGCCAAGTTGAGTCAAAATGGATTAGCCATCAGATTAAGTCTACAAATTCTGTGGGGGGGTGGGCCATTCAAAATAGATGAAGGGCACGTGTTCCGTTGGAGTTCCTTTATTCAATCTCCCTCCTCTCCCCCCTGAGAGGTCTAAAATAATTTCAGATAGCAGTCTGCTGGCTCTGGATACGTCATGGTATCCATCATGATCTAATCACCACCACTGGTATGCTGTCAGTCAACAGGGGATGAACAGAGAGCTGCCAGAGGCAAACCTCGGGACATTAAAGCCCAGTCTGGAGGATCCTCTTCCCTGAGAATACATCAATGATAGAGTCGTATCACTGGGGGAAAATCCTGCATATATGCACCGGCCTTTGCATTCTTTAATAGGACTGGATGGAGTCATGAAATAAAAATACAATTCAGATTATGCAGAAGTGTTGATAAAAATGAGATTTTATGGAAGGCTTATCTAACTAATCATTTTCCAAACAAAATAAATAAGTACATTTAATGACCATTATACTATTTATGCTAATGCTAGACTGTGGTGCAAGTGTTCCGGTATAAAAGGCCCTACAAGTCAATCTGCTTAAATTAGCTGAAAGCTAAGTTTCTGTCTTAGCTTGAGATGCTGCGCTACAGTGCATGATCGCTTATAGATGACAGATGATGTGTTTGTACAGTCAGAAGCCACGCAAAACATTTGCAAATGTGCAAAAGAGCTACATACCATGCTAACACCACGCTTCTGACAGCACAGCATACTACTACTACTACTACTAATACTACTACTACTACTACTACTACTACTACTACTACTACTACTATTAAAGGACCACAAGTATACACATGTGCTAATTTCCCAGTCACCTCAAATAAAGTGTCTTCACAACACAGAGGGGATCAAACATCCCTTTTCTGGTTCACAGCACAGATTGATTCTTCTTTGAAACGCAACAGCTGATCTGAAGTTGGCTTCAGAGGAACTGCTAACACACAAACATTCTTCTCAGTGTGTGGACTGGAAGTAAATATCAATTGATGTTATTTAAGTGTATTTCTAATTGACTTTTTTTCAAAATTCTATTCACAATGCGATGACATAATATTTTCTTTCATTATAACCCGCTGACGTGTCATGAATGACTCACTGTTATTGTACCACCAGCCTAATTAGGAAATGAGAGAATCTATTCGATTTCCATTAGTGAGAACATAAATAATACATCAAAGCATATATTTAAATATATAGAGCAGATATGAAATACTATTAACATTTTGCATGATGTCATTTTTCTTTTTCTTTTAACTTGAAGGCTAGTGTTACACTTATTATTGATGCACAAAATTGAGAAATGTCATTTTATATCACCGATGTCAACAGGTAAGTAGTTTAGTAGCAGTTTAAAACAGACTCTTGTACATGAGAAAGCAAAGGCTGAGTTGGTGAAGGACTTGAACAGGTGCATTCAGACAGCGAGAGGTTGCCGCTGCCGCTTCCGTTGCTGTTTTCACTGTAAAATACGACGACAGCCCACGCTGCCCAGGGTTGTCGCGTGACCATGAAAACGCAGAAACCGCAGCGAGCGCAATGATACAGAGGCTGATTTAAATGGTGTCTGAGTTCCCCGAATGGTTCACCTTTTCACCGACAGAGCTGTATGTTTTCAAACTAAAGAGCATTGACATCGCTTCCTGAAAGCACCCAAAAGGAAGAAACACTCACTTTATTTGTTCATCTCATCAAAAACCAAACACCAGCACACTGATCATATGTCTGTGGCTTCATGGTAATTATATTTAACAGAGGACAGTGAACAAAAGAGGAAAATGTGTGTGGAGGATGTTCCAGCGTCCGCGTTGGGCCCGATAGTATTTCTGGTATATTCCTGATGAAGATGCCCTAATGACCTGACACGCTTAACAGCTGCAGCCAGCACACTGCACAGCTGTCGTCGCTTTAGCTTACGCTGCACACTCTAGTGCTGAACGAGCTTTGCTGTCTCTCTCCATCCCACTTCCCTCCTTCCCATCGACCTCCACATGATGGTCAATATTTACGTCTGCAAAAACTGGAATTTTGAGGACAAGGTGTCCCGCAGACGGGGGTCCTGCGCCTCACGGAGGAGAGTCTGAGGACGAGGCCAGGTAGTTGGCCTGGATGGAAATGGGAATGGACAGATCCATTACCCAGCAGTTTGTACTTCACTTCCTGTCCCAGTTGTGCCTCCCTCTCAAGGACAAAATGAAGCCTACAGCATAGAGACGGCCCCTCCCCCTCACAGCCACCAAGCTGCTGCTGAGATCAATGGCTGTCAATCTGGACGTCACTCCTCAAGAAATGGCGTTTGCACCCTCAGCAGGAATGCAAAGGGTGTTCCTGTGTAAGGCAGTTTCTGACTGGCTCATCCCTCCATCAGCCTCAGAAAAGAACGGGAAAGGGCTGTGATGGGTGTACTACACTGAAGAGGGGACGTCCAAAAGTAGAGATTGAAGTAGAAATTATGCAGCCTATTTAGCTGACGGTGCACATTTATTGAACGACAGTATGTTTATTTTCTATCGGCTCGCCTGCTGTATGTAAAGCAGTGATGTCAGAAAGTGGTTTAAGAGACACCTCTCTCTCTCTGCACGTGGAACCTTGTGCCGCTGCCGCCTTTAATGCCGTTAATCTGAAGGTTTACAGTAAAGATTTGTGTGTAAATGTTTCTGGGTCCGACTCAGTGTTATTGTCCTTGTGACAAAGGAATGACGAGGGTGCTTATTAAGACATGAGACCAACGTGTTATAATGCTCTCCGATCCATTTTAAGGTGGGTCGGAACAATTGCGTGCAGTCTTACGGACGCGTAGCGGACAGCTAACCGTTAGCTAAATGTGCTCACTCCGCTAGCATAAATATGCTATTGCAAAACAACATTTAGTGAATACAGTTACCCATCTTCAAATGGATCCCTTTTGCTGCCATATTCCTCTTCGTCGGAGGAATGAAATCCTTCAGGCTCTGAAGCTCCTCCGTCGTCCTCGTCGCTACTCTCCCAAATCGCCAAAAGTGCTTCTTCCGTGGTAAACGTCGGCGTGATCTCTCTTCTCTCTGACTGAATACTCCAGTATCTTTATAAAGCTGTAGGTCCTTTGTGATTTCCTGAGTGTTCATTGGTCGACAAATCACGTTGAAGGAATTTGCATGCTTTACGCACCGCGTCACACGACACATCCACGCTCAGATCTTGCTGTGTGAATCGCGTACGATGTCGCGGGAGGAAGGCAGCGGAAGAGGAAAGTCTACTGATTCCTGTAGTGCCATTTTTTAGTAGTACCATATTTCTAGTAGTACCATATTTCTGGGCTGTATTATCGCGAAGATATGAATTTATACAACACGTAAACATCGTATAATGCGGATCCGCGTTACGAGACCCGGAAATGTTAAAGCTTTATGGAAGTAGCTTCCTGGCCACTAAATGAGTCAAATTTAACAACGTATTAGCTTCATCTGCCCACTCTTGTCACAGGGTAGGAAACACATTGGTGTCGCCAGGTGAGTGACTTCTTTTCTTGGCTCAATTTCTGGGTTTACAGGTGTAGCATGAAAGCGAGGTAGCTAACTAGCCAGTTGTTAGGTAGCTAACTAGCCAGTTTAACCAAATTTGCTTCATCCACTTACTCTCGCCACAGTGTAGGAAATATAGCACATCAAACGCCTGGAGGCAACTGTTGGATCAATAATTAACCTTTAAAGCCCCGAATGGACCTACATAGGTCCTTTTTTAAAATTTTTATTAAACTGTGTAAAACATTACAATAATCATGAACAAATATATTGATGGTACACATCAAATTAAACAAGAGAACCTGGGCTACAATAATTAGTGAGCCATTTCAACACAACTCAAACACCAACTAAAATAATTATTAAAATAAAATAGTTATAATTTTGTCACGAGTCAGCACTCTGCATGTTTCCGGAACTAGCAGCCCGTAGCTTGGTGCTATCAGAAAAAGACAAATAGCAAAAAGCAGGACAATTCCACACAGATTCCAAATCTATTCACCAAATCCCTCTGCTGCAAAGCATCACTGAGATACGAACCAAAGAACAAAGCAACATAAATCGCTGAGTCAGCACATTTTGAAATTTTATTTTTTTTTGTTGAAAAAATGCATTTCCCCCAGTAAATCCACACTGATACAAGTTTATTTAACACCATACGTCATATGAAAGTGAAATATAAGATTTGCTAAATGAAACAATTAAAATGTCACAGATGCTCTCTCTGATCACCGGGCCATCCTCACCCCGGCACAGGATAAGTGTTTATGTATTTCTAAAACACATCAACCAGCCTGAGGACAATGTCCATTAGAAGAAAGCCACCTGGGTCTGATAATGTAAGAGGCGGGCATTGGGTCTGAATGTGTCCTTGCAGGAATAAGGAGGATCAAATAAGAAGCTTAACGTTTTGCCAGACTAAGGATCAGAACACTCATGTCAGCTTTTTAATAAATCGCCATCTAATGAAAGATTATTACATTTCCCACTCAAGCGGTTCAACAGCTGTGACCTTGAAATAGTTTAATGAACAGATATTTGTTTGCCGACATTATCTCACCCTCGCGAGCGCCCGTTGTTTTGAAAAGCATCACAGCAAAAACACTTCTTCCATATTTTGCCTGTGAGCCGTGACATTTCTTCGGCGCCGGTAATGATCCTCGTGTCCATTAATTTGCTCATTTGGAGGCAATTACGGCCGATGCCATTCGTCAGGATGCGGCGTGTGCGTTTCGGTGATTTGCATCGCTGTCCGTCGGTGTAATTAAACCAGAACGAGACGAGCAGCACCTGATTGATTCCTTTCAGCCTATTTTGTGTAGGAAATGGCTCAAATGGATTTTCCAATGGCATCGGTAAAGCTCTCTCACACACACACACACACACACGAGCTGCTCTCTGACCGGTCAGGAGGCCGTCACACTGTCGAGCCATTAGCAGCTCTTGAGCTGATGGATCGTGAACATCTCAGACAAAGACAAGAAAATCTGCTCAAATGTGTGAAAGCGTGGAACAACTTGAGATCCTTTCCACCAACCCCCACCTCAAAGAGGCAATCTCGTCACTGTGGCTATTGCCATGTTTTATTTGGCGTCCTACGAGTCTTCTACGGTGTCTGCTTGGCTTTATTTTTGGTGGAAACTGAAGCGGTGCAAGTTCAGTCACCAGGGAACCAATTACTCTTTCAAAGATTGCTTGGTTTCATCTATTTTTTATGTTAGGTGCAGCACGGAGGGGCTTTCTTCTACCAAAGCCCTGTATCGTTCTCCCAGACCATCCATTCACAGGCTGCCTTCCTGGGTATCAAGAGGGCCACTTGTCATGACACTGGTAACGATAATAAGCCTGCTGTGGAGCCTTGTGCTGATGTTAGAGGCTCAGGGATCCATCAGACACCTTCTACTGTGTCTCACCTCTCCTTGCTCTTTTCCACCGACTCTATGATCACTGCAAATGCTTGGATTACAGCTCTCCTATTTGTTTTTGGGAGTGGCGGTTGTCTATCAACTGAATCCATTGTTGCTCTCAATATTGCTTTCAAAAGAAATAAAGACAAATTCCCTCAAATGTACTGCAAATCCAAATAGTGCTGCCTATGTCCTAGACACATTGTAAACATATTGCTCAATGTCTTCAAGCTCAGTCCGAGTTAAAGGTCACCGTTGGAGTTTTCGACCACTAGTAGTGCTATCGAGCAATGTTTTGAAGAGTTTCTCTCTTATTTACGTATTTCTACTTGCGTACACACAGGGGCGACGAAGGCCTGGGCGGTATGGACTAATATGTATGTCACAGTATTATTTTGAAGCATGCACGGTAACGGCATCATGGTGTTTTTGTTTTTCCTAAAATGTGATTCTGAAGGGGAAGGGCACTGGTGGGACAAATGTATGGCATGAATCATCCCAAAGTCAGTGTAACCTTCACAAATGTACATCTATAGTGGTTATTTGCAGACACGCAATTAGAATGAATAGGAAATAAATGAGTGTACTTGTAGTTGAATACTTTGATTAAAAGGTTTTAGGCGATTCCGCTGATTATTTGAGGTGAGGCGCCAGGAACGCACCAACAAAGCCAAGGAAGGAAACCACGTTCTTTTAAACGTCACCAATACACACAATGCATTTTGGTGAGAAACATTGGATGTAGACATAAAAACCCTCCATGGGGGGTATTTAACCCTGAAGACATCAAAAGGATTTATTTAAGACTTTAAAAGCACTGCCGCAGCAACAGAAGACATGATAGTGATTCATAATTAATCCATTCATTGATTAAATTGGAATCGCAAATGATAACTAATTGTCATATTATTGTCATATCCGAATATTCTCTCCTGGTCCTATCATTGTAGGACACTCTCTTGCCGTTTGGAAATCACGTGCATTGGGTGTGTGATGCTCGACATCTATAGTACAATGAAATACTGCACACTAACAGCACCTCGCTGCAAACTGGAAACTAATGCGGGGGGATGGGGGGGGGGGGGGGGCGGGGGAAACAAGTGTCAGCAAAATGTTAATGTTGTTCCTCATTACTGCTGCGCTGTTGGAAATGGCACATGAAATAAACCATCTCCCTATATTGTCAACGCATTACGGCCAAAGCACCAAAACGGGGGGTGGGGCTGTGTGTGTGCAGGGGAATGGGGCGAGGTGTTGAATTATGGGAATGATCCGGCGGTGCCATCGTTGTGCTCAAGGCTCGTGTCCTTCTGCTATATATTTCTGACTCTTTCATCACAGCTCCACTGTGTGCGCCTCATGCATGTAAAGGAGCTGGTTTTGATGGAGCGGGGGGGGGAAGGGTGTCAGAAGGGAAGATGAGTGGAGGTGGGCAGTGAAATGTAAAGATTGTTTTCATCAATCTGTATTTCTTTAGAGAGCGTTCATGCTCTTCCTTCTGCCACGTCCCTGTTTTGTATTCACGTGAGCGGCCGTTTACATCTGGGATCTGCCCAGCGTTTCACCAAAAAGGCCAAGGAGCAGATCGCTGGATCAACCGGGGGTTAAAGTGATCTAACAGCGGCGACTTGACAACAGTGATTAAGGATTGTTCCAGTCATGTTTGTCACACAGCAGCTTGTCTAAACTAGAGAGCATCGGGAAATGATTGCACCAACATTAGTTCGAGAAAATGTATTTGACCTCTGCTGTTGTTGTTTTTTCAACAACCTGTGAAATCTATTTTTATTTTTTCAATCTTTTTGGTGTTTTTTTTACACAAAGTTACTTACTGGATTTTGGGGATGTGCCAACATTCAGATCAGAGGATCACAAAGTGAAGGAAATAACATGTTATCTAATACTATGAGTGAATGCATATCAGACAAGTCACTTATAATCTATTTTTGTATAGAAAATCAAAGTGTGCGTTCCCCCTTTGTGAAAACAAGCTGAAGCAAAATGGATTGGATGTTTGCAAGGCAAGGGGAGACTGTGGCTCAGTGGTGAGCAGGGTCGTCCTTCAATCAGAGGATCGGCGGTTCAATCCCCGGCTCTGCTAGCCCATGTCGATGTGTCCTTGAGCAAGACACTAAACCCTAAATGTCTCCCGTAGCTCCGCCTACGGTGTATGAATGGTTGATAATCTGATGTGGGATCTTGCATGGTAGCTCCTCTCATCAGTGTGTGAACAGGTGAATGATGTCATGTAGTGTTAGAGCGCTTTGAGTGGTCGGAAGACTAAAGCGCTATAAGGGTCCATTCCTTTATCCGACTACAAAGGCTGATACCGGTGCTGGGCTCACACCAAATGCAGAGGGAATTTTCACCTTAAGTTACTAGCGCCCATCTGTCCACGGGATCATTTGTGTTTATTCACGTCACTCAGGCTAGATGTGCCAGAGAGGGGGAGGGGCTTACCGACATTTTGAATTTACATCTTCTGTTATCGTCTGCGCGAAAAGCTCGCCATTCGTAGTTTGTGGCACCAAAGAACATGTGAAAAGGTGTTATGAAGTGATCTTTTATTAGATTTTTGTATTATTTAGTCTTAGTCCTGAGATCAAAGGCCCATGTTGGTTTGAGTCATATTTAGTCTAGTATATTTAGTTTTATTATTATTTTTCAGTTTTTTCATTTTTTGTTTAGTAAAACTCAGATCTCATCTTAATGAAAGAAAACCGTTAACATTTAGGTCTAGTTCATTTTAATAAACTTCAAGCTGCTTTTAAAGGAACAATTCATTCACTGCGATTTTAGGAGTATATATATATATATATATATATATATATATATATATATATATATATATATATATATATATATGATTTGAGACTTGTTTCTGCAGTGAGCTTAAACGGAGAGAAAGTAAAACAGTCTTCTCCACTTCCATAAAGACGGTCTACCACAATACTTGTATGATGGCCCTCGAGTTGTTCTCGAAATTTCATCATTTCTGAATCTACGTGTTGTTGTAACAGTGATTTAGCCGTCACGTACCGCTGGGATCGTGGCGGTAGCGAGGGTTGGGGGCGGCGGTGGGAAGCGGTCAGCAGCGTGAGAGCGATAGTCTGTGTTCACGGTTCAAGGTTGTGTTTTAGAATTACAGGGGAGTGGCAGAGTAATGCCTCAAACAAAGGTCACAGCACATCTCTGTCTGCTCTTAATGGGAGCGAGGGTGTGTAATTGGGACGCTAATGGAGAGGATAATGATCCGGCGCGACCCCCGTCGCCACCGTACGGCCCCCGCCACACACACACCAGCGTTCTTCCTCCGCTGCTGCTACCATCCTTCCAGTTTCCAGTCCCAGAGAAAGCCAGAGCATTATTACACACAGAGTTAACAAGACCCCAAGCAAATCATTATGGTGCGATCGTAGAGAGTTATTACTGTTTGCAGGAGCGCGGCTGACAAGGCTTCAGACCGCCAATTTACATTTCTGGTGGGCGCTGGCCGCCCCGCTCCCACTGGCGCTGTTCTCCATCCCACGCTCTGTTGCTCATGGATTTCCAGAAAAGTGTTGACGAATGGAAGCTTCACTGCCAAAAAGGAATGAATCCTTTTTTTGGAAAAAGATGGGGATTATTTCTTTACTCAATATTGAAAGACAAGGGGGTTCAAGGGTTGAAGATACCTGAAAGGAAATTAAAGCCAGGGATCTTCTTCTTCATTTGAATTGGCACATTTTTTAAACATTGGTTGTCTATTTGGAAAGAGACCTGCACTATTGATTGTCGTCTTTCCAATCAAATCCCTTTTTGTTGGACCTTTTTGGTCCATAAACTGAAACCAGACAGCTGATAAAACTTTTAATCTCAGCTGCAGTGGCTGGCCGTGGATTTTCTACCTGTGCCTTCAGTGCCGTCTGAGTCATAGTCGCGATCGGCTGTTTAACAGCGGGGCGCATTCTACATTCTCCTCTGAATACTAAATAGAGATGCTGTACATTTTGAACAACTGGCATGTTTGGTTCTTTATTAGGCGAGTGAAGGCAGGGAATGATTCATAAATACAAAATGCTGGCCCTGCAGTTTCCTCACGTGACATTAGCATGGACTTCACCGATCGACGTACACAGGGTGTTGTTGGCTTTTATCCCTCCTCATTTATATGGCAGGTTAGTTTGTGCAGGCTCAGCGTAACGGCGTGTTCACAGCAGGTGTTCCGGGCAGATTACTGGCTTGTTGAGATCTGTTGCGCGGTGCAAAGAGAAGCCTGAGGGTCTTCCTCCAAGGGGACTGCAATGTTGTTTACGGGTCGAGCTCAATTTAAGCGAGGGAAAACGGGCGGGGTGATTTTCGGTTTGGGGGTCCGTTGACCTCTCACCTCAAGATATGTACATTAAAATGGGTTCTATGGGGACCCACGAGTGTCCCCTTTACAAACACGACTACTTTATGATAATGCAATGCAGTTTGAGACAAAAACAAATTTGTTTTTTGCATGCAGTTTTAATGTTGTTGTTGTTTTTTTTGCCTGTTCTAAAAGACGCATATTTAAATATCTGAATCCACATATTGGGGTCCCACAACAGCCTTGGAATTGCATAACTTGGGTTTGACTGGAAAGCTGAGGCTTTTGTGGATCCAAGTGAGACCATAAAAACAACTATAAAATGACCTGTTGTGACCTCCATGATAATCACAACCTTATGGAACTTTAAAACCACAAACTACAGACCGAGAGCATGCGGAGGACGTATGGCTTATAGGTGCATGCACCATGAGGGGCTTTGGGAGCCGTTTCCAGAACAGAAGAATGTCCCCAAAAAGATTATATCAAATCACAGCATGGGTTTTTCTATGGTATCTCAATGTAATATCTTGGTGGGATTTGTAAAAAAAGTGGTAAAAAAACTAAACCGTAACCATAGCGTAGTAAAACTGTGAAAAAGTACAACATTGAATACTTCACCCAGAAAAGGACCATCTGTATGTTAATTACTCACCGTGTTACCTTGAATTATTGAACAAAACCTGTTTTTCTTGCATCCCCAAATCAAAAATGTCTTAATGAATTGAACATAAATACAATCTCAAGACTTTTCTACTTTTTTTAAATTCTGCAATCACAGCAGCGCCTTTTCCCAGATCTCAACAATTGTCTTTTTTTGTACAATTTCTTAAACCTAAAAGTCCGAATAGCTCCAACATGAATTGCGGTCGCAGTTCAGGCGGACCACCAAAGCAGTGAGGACGTGACAGGCGATGAGGAGCTTTGACAGCCTCCTTCCAGTCCGAGTGATCTCATACTTTACTGGGAGCACTGGCGCCTTGATCCACAGCATGAGAGAGAGAGATAGAAGATTCACCCCCTCTCCCATCCTCCCCAGACCTGCTCCGCATGACGGCATGTCACTATTTTTAACCATGCCGTCATCGGGAACACTTGTGTGCACGCAACCCCCCCCCCCCCCCCCGCACAGCCACCGGTGCCGTGAATCCCAGCTATGAACTCAGCGGGGGAGCCTAGCCAGAAAAAAACAACTCTCCATGAATAATGAAACGTTTTTTTTTAGCATGCAGTGTGTTGGGTTCGTCTCGTGACTCATAGTGTAGTGAGAAGCGGCCTCCATTCCGCCGGTGGAATCGTTAACACGGCGACATGCACCTGACTGGCTGCTGAAGCTGCAGAATCCACGAAGGCGCCGTGCATGTTATACGGAGGTGAACAGAAAGGACTGAGTGCTACATGTGTGAGTCACCTGGTGGCACCGGCTTATGCTGGATGTGTCAGTGCGTGTGTGGGGCGACAATGAGCGAGAGTTGGAAGAATTCTGTGAATGAATGTGAAACGTTTTTTGCATTAATGCAGAATCCAAGGCTGTAACTTTATCTTTCCATAACGAATATTTGTTTGCAGCTTAATATATGCGTATATTGCACCTTTTGGTAGAAGGCATAATAAGCCATGGTTCTTTGGCTCCCCTATTAGCGGGATGACTGCACAGGGAGCAGCTAATGCGGTGATTTGGATGCGTAATCCAGGATTAAAAAATGAAAACCAGCTGATATCCAAAATGCAAATACATTCTTGCGGTGGCGTAAAGTTTGCTTGAGAACTGTGGCAAATAAACAAGCATCTTTTTTTACATTTTTGTGTCGGGCTCAACACATGTGGATCTCCTTTGGTTTTATTTCTGCTGCTCTCCCTTCCTAACTCAAAGCGTCCTGTATGAGAAACAAAGATAATTGCTCTCTGCTAATGGTAGGTAAACCAAATGGGCTTGTTCTGCAGAATGAAGTGTTATGTTCAGAACCTTTCCCTTTAAAGAGTTGTTCTCACACTGTTTATGAGCGGTTATAGTGCCATTGCAGTTTGTAGTCTGAAGTATTTGTTTGGTGGGTTCCAGTGCTTCCCCCCACATAAGTATGTTTTATTGTTTTTCGTTTAGTTACCACAGAACAAACATAAGTTGTGCCAGTGATTTACGAAACACAGCAATACAACTCAAGATGTCCCTGTCTTTATTCAATGGCTCTCGTGGTGTCTCTTTAAAGGCTTTTATCAGCAGTCCATTTGTCCCATTTCTCAATAAAAGGTTAAACTTTTCTCATACATCATCCCAGTATTTATCATTTTCATGCATTCCATGAAAACATGAGTGTGATCATTGCTCTCTCCACGCAGTCTCCGGCATGTCTGTTGTACGGATGAGAACACTCTTGGTGTCACGGGGTTCAAGGAGTGGACCCAAATGCCGATGCAGCAGTTCAAAAAGTACATTTATTTTAACAAAAAACAAGAAAAGGCTTCAAAAACACGATATATAAACAGACAGGTTGACAGGCTTACTCACGGGGAACGGACAGAGGAACACACGGGTAACCTGCAGGAACACACAGTGTTTAAATACACAAGGGAGGGGCAGCCGATTGGACACAGCAGGGAGCAATCAGGGACAATGAGCAGGAAATCACAAGGGCAGGAAGTGCAGGGAACACTTCAGACTGTGACAGGACTGTGTGTTTTATGAACGAGGCAACGCAGGGAAGCGATGTGGCTCCTGGTGTAGCGTTAGCTCGCCTCCGCTACAGTACAGATTGAAGGGCTCGCAGTCATCACATATTGAGCTGTTGGTTTTAAAGCAGCTGATTCATGTTTCGCCTGTTGAGTCTCAGAGCGGCTGTTTGTTTTTGTCACTTAATTCATTCTGTTGCAGCGCCGTGGGAGATCTGTGTTCGCTTTGAAATACTTTATAGTAACTAAACTGTGTTTCGACTACAAGAGGCGTTTTTCTGAGGTGTTGAAATAAGTAACTGCATACCCCTTCGGAGGCAGCAATTTTCCTCAAATACTTCTTTATGTTAGGCCATTACAACCTGAAACGATTTCATCAAAATTGGAAGGGATGTCATGGAATTCCTTAAGCACATATTGTAAAATCACCTCTGTATCGGATACACACACACACACACACACATACACACACCTTGCGATAGTAGTAGTTCCCTCCTCGGCAGGTGTGCAGGAGCTTGTAATGATGTCCTGGGAGGCTGGCTGGCTTTTATGAGCGAGCCGTGGCACGCAGCACGCGCCGCGCAGCATCACACCTCCTCTGTCTCAGGCTGGACCTGATTAATTCACACCCAGCGACTCGCTTCTTTTCCCGCTCTGCCATCGAATGGCGCTGACACCGCTGATTCACAGGTGAGCTGAAGAATCTCTCTTGGCCAAACGGTAAAATCTCAGCGCAGATGGAAAGTTTGCACAGAATTACTTTTTCAGTCGGTGTGTACCGACTGAGCAATATTCACAATTCATCATTCTGATCTTTTTGGCACAGTAGGCCAACGCCGATAGTAATAACCTGATATTCTCATAACTAGATGTAATCAAGACCAGGGGTGGTGGAAAGTCTCACAGAAATCATTAACAGTAATGCAAATGGGATTGCCAAGCAGGGCGCAGATTCACTGTTCAGTTCATGTCGTTAGAACAGTCAGATATCTACATTTGGCATTTTCAGAAATTCAGAAATTGATTTGTTTTCTTGGGTTGCTGAGTACCTGAGTGTACATTTTAAAGCATTATTATAGCCTAGATTAGTTTAGAAGACATGTGTTGTTTAATGATCTGTTATGGCCAATTCAGGCTAAGTGGCTTGTGTTCTGTGGAAAAAAAGCTGAACATTTTGGAATATATAACACTCCTTTCTTTATATCTGATGCCACCTTTTGGTATTTCTCTTCAATACTTTACTTGTGTTTCACAATAGTGTAACCTAATGCTTTTTAATTAAAATATCTTCATTTGAGGGCTTAACCAAACATATATTGATATATGGGATTTTTTTAGATTAAATTAGCTTTTAGACAATATACTGTATTTCTGCCACCCTCTTGCCACCCCATGTATTTCTCACTAGATCCGCCACTGAGATAACTGATTCCAGTCTTTCTGCTAAGCTAAAAATAATTAGCTAGAAAGCAATGAAGCAATATGGCATCACAACATGTTCAACTTGTCCTTCAAGACCAAGACAATAGCCCCAATTGAAAATGTCTGTTCCACTTCCACAGTTAATCTCTTCACTGTAAAATTTGAAGACATTTCTATCCAAAAAGCTTCCGAGCAGAAGTGGTTCCCAAACTAGGGGTTCGGTCCCAATGTAACAGAGTGATCCCACAATGATTAAAATGATTATTTTTCTTGTGGGATAATGGATAATTGAACCCCTTTGGGCTTCTATGAGGTCCTTCCAATAAAGCTTTCTGATAATAAAACAAGTAATTCAATGATTGGCGTGTTTAGTACTGTTAAGGGGCCCAACGTGCTTCATTCAGCCAAAAGGATCGGATCCCAGTGCTTTATAGCAATGCATGAGTCACCAATAGGATCTGGTCATGCTAGCGCCATAAATTTTTGTTTGTCATAGGAAAGGGAATCTGTAATGATGGCATTCTTAGACTTTTTATGCCACTGCGCTGGGGATAAATGCTCGAAGCTCGAGGCATTTTTTACGTCCATCCAATTTGATGCGTTAATTCTATTTACCATTAACTTGTAGCCTGGATGTTGAATTAAATGTTTTACCTTTAGAGTTGCGTGTGTACTGGTGTTTTGACGAGGAAGGAATCAGACCCAATAATAAAACCAGAGGTGAGATTGAGTTTTGCCTGCAGCGCTCTGCTCAATGCCCCTTCCTCTCTCCCTGCCCATGTCTCGTCCCTCCCTCGTTGAAAACTCATCTCCAGGTCTGCAGCCTTCTGTCTGTGCGTCTTTGTTGTCTCAATCCATCTCCTCTGTGTGAGTCACATTTAAAAGGCTCACATCTGACGGGAACACTCATCCACCCCCGTCCTTACCTTCTCCGTCCCTCCTCACCTTCGCCTTTCCACCCTCCCCCAACATCAAAGCTGTGTGTGCAGGGTGGCCTCTCATAATTCAATTTAATATCAGCCCCGGTCCTACACACCAACAAGTTGACAGCTTCTGATTGTCGTCGGTTCAACTCTTGAAACGCCTCCCTTTCTTCCCGAGGTTCAGGGCAATTTGATTTCTTGCTTTGTGTTGAAAGGATCCACAATTTCGGATGCGGAAATTGCCAGAGAAATTAAATTTTGTGTAGCAACATCCATGCAGGTAGGGTTTAGGGCGGCGAGGGGACGGGGGTTTAAAATGCAGCGCACAGAAAATGCTGAACCTGTTTCAATCAAACACAAAGCCGTGAAAATTAAATTACTGCTCTGGATTTTCTTCTTTAATCTCATCCCACATAAACATGTTCGTGGGCGTATTCTCTGTCAAACACCCCAGCAGCCATGGAACACGGACGCCTGCATCTGGTGTTCATTATTTTTTTTGTATTTGCATGGCGCTGGCATGTAATTTAAGATACATGGCCCTGCATGGCAATTTAATTAAATTGCTTTAAAAAAAAGAAATAAAAAAGTGAATTCACCCCTCGTTGGAATTTGATTTGCACCAAACAAACCCCCGGGCGGTTCATGTTGCGTGACAGGCAGACTGACACACATTAGGTGCCGTTCCATGTAATGCTGAGATAGACGTCTGGCATTAACCGGTTTGTAGCGGCATCCTGATTTGATTTACTGCCGCGGTAGTTGCCTTTTTTTTCTTCTTTTTCTTTAAAGGGAAGCTTTTTTCTCTCACCCTGCTGCTGTCAGAGTGATGATTTCTTTTGTTTACAGTCAACATACATATATGTCCATCACAGGCTGTTGTTGGTTCTGTCTGCGCACAGTTTCTGGATATTAAATGGGGCTCAAGCAGCCTTTTGATGAGGTTTAAGACAACACACAACAGATGCCTGTTTGGTCTCACCGACAGATGCGTTCGGCTCATTGAACAGCGCCTCCCATGGGAGCTAGAGATGGTTTGCTTTGGAATATAGATTTCTCTGTGGCAGGTCCGGCCCCATCTACTGCTGCTTTATGAGGTGGGGCGCCATGTGGAAAACATCAGAATCTGTCTTGCCTCGAGTCATCAGTGTCGACCCTCTGGCATTCTGATTTGATAGAATATAACAGGGTCATTTTATGAAAGTCTGTCATCCATTTCTATAGTGAAATGTGTCCATATAAATCTCAATAGAATGATATCTAAATTCCCATCGACTACACAGAGATGTGGAAACTTTGACCTGCTTGGATATCTTATCCATTTTTAATGTAATAAATGTATTAAATACATCAAATAGTTGAGATATATCAGTCTGGACCAAAGGGGTTGACTGACATGCTAACACTGCTATTCCTATTGCTACACCTCTAGCATAAACCAGTGGTGTGTTGACATTTTGGTGTCAAAATACAATTTTACATTAAATATGTTGTTGTATACATTTCCTGGCTTTAACATCATAATCTACAGGATTAAGAAAACATCTTTGTTTTTAAAAGGTACCTGCAAAAAAATCTGTTTTTCAAAGAATATTGATTCTCTAATATCACTATCATTCAAAAATAATCACAGTTGGATCTTTCCCCCCTAAAATCATTCAGCCCCAGCCTCCATCCAATGTTTCCCTTGTCCAGCCTGGCTGTCATCCATTGATTGGCTGCTGTGTCTTGAGTGACAGCCAATGCGGTGTTGCTCCACAACCTCGGAGAAGACAAGTGGCTCTCTGTGTTGATTATGACGGATGTCAAAGGGCCTCGGGCCTAAATTGAAATGGATCCATGTGTAGTGTATGTCAGTCGAATGCAATTGATGTGACGTGGGAGTTAATGCTCGCTGTTGCTTTGAGGCCGGCTGCACAGCCAAATACACATGTAGTGGCCTGTGGTGCAACATGGAGGAAGACCCGCCTGTAGTGGTCTAGTAGTGTATCGACTAGAAACGGGAGGGGCGGACTGAAGCGACCGCTGGAAGCTCTCGTTGTATTTATGATAACAAAGAGAATTCCATGAGCGGGCCATTGTAGCAAAACATGCCTTCAGCAAGGTGATTGATCCAATTACAGCAACCTCAGTGGGTGGGCTTCATCCTGCCGACCACAAAGCTAAGACATTTGGAAAGAAATAGGAAATATTGATTTAACATTGCCGTTATTAAAGCTAGCAGGTAAATCACAAGCTTCCAATAAAATAATGCAGAGGGAATGTCAGCAGTCACCAGCTCAACTACAAACCCCATGTTGAAGGCATGGCTAAGTAGGGTGGTATTCTACATGTGTGACTTGTGGCCAGGGGCCAAAATGGGCCCCCAGAAGCTTTTCACAGTGACTTTGCAACTCTACATAAATGAGAGCCACGTACGCCTGAACGGCCGAAAAAGAGGCCAATGAGATCCCCTCCTCCAGAAGGTATTTAAGATGCGTCTTAAATTATTCATAATAGCGCTAATCCTCTTCATGTAGCTTTTATTGGCCTGTCTTATTTAGTGTTGTTTCCCTGTGACTCCAGGGGAGAGCTGAAGGAAGCCCCCTCCCCATTGCGCCTGATCGGTCGTGTGTAATTAAGAAAAAAATGTTGCCAACATTTTGTCTTTCTTGACTTTATTCCATGTTCCAACCCCCGGCTAATTAACCAGCAGCTTCATTCCGCCCTGTCATTTTTCAGATACATGGCTCAATTTGGCGTTGCAAGAAATTGCTTGTTGTTGTTTTTTTCTTCCCCTTATTGCATTCTGCTGGTATGTAACCGATCCCAGCCTTCATTACCAGTTAACTGTGGAAACCATCTCTTTAACGCACACTCGTTCCATTTTCCTCTTCATTAAGTAAAGGCGGTGCATAATCTGGCTCATAATTTAATCTCTTTGCTCATGTTTTACACGGACATTGAAGGAATTAGGACAAATAATATGATTTCCACCGCCTCGGCGCATCATCTTAACATTGCATTCCACCAAACATCTCGCCAAGGGATCCAATTCGCCTCGTGTGTATGCATTTATGCGCAAGGGTACTTGCCAAAATTGTCAATGGATTATCGTGGCCTTTGGAGAGGGAAGGTATGGGAGGCAGGTCTCACTGGGAATTAGTCCTCCTGTAGCTGTGAGTGGCCCATCAAATGCATTGTAGTGGTCTTCACTGAACATCCCCCGTCTCCAATGAATCCCATCCCCCATCATCCATATTTGCCTACATTAAGCTATTGTACTGGAAAATAATACGAAATGACAAATCACCCCTTTTGCCTCACCCTGTTAATCCCATTTCTTTGGATTTTTGCACTTCTTTATCCGCGTTCTTTATCCTTCATTCTTTAATCGTATCATTGCCCATATTGTCAGCGCACAATGCTTTTGAGTCTTGTCCTCCGGACTCCCGCTCTCAGACGCAGAATCAGGATAATGACTGCAAAACTGTAAGCCAATTGAATGTGTTTTATCTCGCTGTGTTTCATTGTGTCTTCAGCTTAGAGGCGTATAACAGGAACCATTCCAGCACCATCGCCTAGCATCCGCTAACAGCCAGTCGATCCTCTGAACAGTCACTTAGCTCCCAGGCACAGGTGTAAATGTGCATTAATGGCCCCAGTTTTGGTGCTTTAATTTTCAAATATGCAGTAGCTCTAACAGGATCTAACACTAAACCTAAACCAGATCAGCTGATGACTCCATCAGCGACAATTGAATTGAAATGAACCCCTAAAGGGGAGACGATCTTGTTTAAATGCTGCATAGTGGTCAGTCTGGATGGATTTCAGCTATTCCTTAGTGAGGGGAGCCAAAAAAGGTTAAGCTGTGATGCGTTTAATGAAAATAGACTTTTGTCCTACAAAAACATGCATTGTCTCCTTTTTAATTCAGTTGAAGTCTCCACAATGGGCCACTTTAAAAATCCGTGTGCAGTTTTCGTTTGATCTCCAGCCTCCAGTGCCAACATTCCCAACCAGACTACAAACAGCAGCACCATTTGTTTGAATAAACTGTCTAGAGTTTGTGATCAATAGTATTCACCCACACTGAGACCAAGACATCCCGTCTCTTTTGAGGCTGCATGCGGGGCCACTTTGTCGAACAGGAGGGCTAATGAGGAACCAGGTCGACGCGACAACTTTAGATCCAACTGCAATTTTTAAAATCCCAGGAGGGATAAAGACAAAATCTACATCAAAAGAAGAATAAAAAGGTTTCCTGACCTACACATCATATTCCTTGAGAAAACATCTTTGTTTGTTCCAAATACCTGCAGCAATCAGGCAACAATCAAGATTTTTCAATAAATATTTGATTAATGAGGTTAAAATGAATCTCTAATATTGCAATTCATATCACCAATTCAGTCAAAATAACAGATTTTTTTTAATCGTTAATAATCGCCATAACACGATTGGGGTTGTTTGCTTCAACACACGTAATCAGTATGTATTAGGTCAGATTAAATTACATTTGTATTAAGACACTAGTGGCTCTGTGAAGAAAGAAACACTTGTACCTGCCTGTGGTTCTAGATTAATTGTTAGGGGATCATCAAAATCAGTAGCATTCAATCTTTGGGGACCATGAATGTAGATAAATAATGTGATGGCAATCCAGCGGATTGGTGGTAGACCAACCGACCCACACACAGCCTGACTGCTATCTCTAGACTCTAGAGCCATTCACCTAATTGTATATAGTAGGTTTCACTATTTAGACCAACAACATTCTTGATTCATTTAATAGGGGCCCCTTACCAACACTGTTGACAGCTACAGCAGTAATCCATCGTCCTTGAGACGCTAATTCTATCATGCGCCCCTGACCTCGACATGAGCCTATGCTCGGCAATGTCCCCAAGATTGATTGAGAGAAAATGATATGTAACAATACACCAGGGAGAAGGGGAGGGCTGAGGATGCAGGGTTTGGTTGTTGGGGCCCGGCTCAGTCGTCAATCTCCCGTTGCTGCTCACGCCTCCCCGTTTCCAGGCTGGCTGGCCTTCGTCATCCAAGCCATCTCTACATGATGCTGTTAATGCGCTTTGTTATTGCGCCATTCTGCCCCTCTGCAGCTTGTCTTCTCTATGGCAGCACATCCCAATGTAACAGTGCCTATTCATTTGAAGGTCTGGAAAATGAGTGTGAACGAAGTATCTACACCTGATGCACTAAAAAAAACAATAATTTAAAATGTATCAGAGCTGGTAGAGACCGGCTGCCAGTCGTAGCTCCACTTCCCCCAGAGAGCCGTTCTGGATGTTCGTGCAAACAGCTGGGGCCTGGCTGAGGCATGGTAATGGATGTTAATTAACAATACCAGAGGTTAGTCATGTCCCAACCATGTTCTCATTCAAAAAGGATGAATGGACATCACCAGCGGGGTGATGACTTCCTCTGCAACCCTGTGTACTCCCATGAGGCCATTCTGCACTGTCACTGTGATGAAGAAGGAGCACTTCCAGTTAATGAGAGAATACTTATGTGTACTGAGCGTTGTTGAGGATCAAGCACTGGGAATTAGAGATGCATCGATCGAAACCGGCACAGTTTTCAGCTCATCTACAAGGCTTATGTTTCAGAATTTTTGCGGGTCATATTACACACATGGAAGTTGTGCTTCGGCACAATACACAACATCATGTTGTCCTCATATGATATATATATATATATATATATATATATATATATATATATATATATATATATATATATATATGATAATTCGTTCAACCTCCACTGAGCGAAAGTAATTTATTATTATTATCATGATGTGTTAAAATGTCATCTTGTAAAATATGTTTTTTGGCGAGTATAAATAACCACGATGGAAGACAATCATTTTGACAATACACACTAACTTTGTGACATAACAAATTATTTTTCCGGGATTGTTGCGGAAAAATCGTTATTCTGGATCCTTGCTGTCAATTAATTTTAAGAAAAACAATCGGAATCGGCAGGTCATGCTTTTAATAAAAATGGAATTGTAATTGTCCAAGTAAATTCCAATCGTTGCATCTTACAGGGAAAGCAAATGAATATACAATGTGCCTGTCTTCCCTCAAAGGAGAAGCGTGTGTTATGAATGAAATCGTGGGTGTAGCTCCATGTCAGACTGAATGGATAAAAGCCTAATTTTCAAAGGATTCTGTCATTTCTCTCTAGTTGCTCTAGTTTCAGTCCTCCCATACTCCAGAGAGATCCCCGTGACAAGCCTGGGGTGTGTGTATCGTGCTTTGAATACCAAGTTACACACACACACACACACACACACACACACACACACACACACACAACCTGAACGCACGTGCGTTCAGGTTGGCATCGCATACGTTTCTTCTATGGAATCCGGTGCCGTCGTGTTGGAGGATGACGTGTGTCCTCGTGGCTCTCTGGTCCTGGTGGGTGTTGGTGGAAGGTCGTTCTCCAGGCAGTGTACTGTACTCTGTTTGTCTAGAATGTGTTTAACGACCTGGAGTTATGGTCCTATACCCGTTTTATGCCATAGCCATATGGGACACCTTGGCTTCAATAATATGGCACATCGCCACCCGAGTAAAGATTTATAGGGTTTTTGGTTATATTAAACTGTTCTGTGTTAAGGTCTACTGATTTCCTTCTTTTTTTTTGCTTAGTCTGTAATTGTTTATCTCTTCTTTTTATAGTTTCTTTCTTGCAGAAAAGTACATTTTTATAGCAGGGTTAGTTTTAGTTAAACTTTATTTTGTCAAATATTTAGGTTTATGACCAAATTCCTGCAAAACGAATGACACTCTCATCAGCCGGAGCTGTACTTTGCGTGAGAGCTAACAAACAACTAGCATGTAGCTCAAAGCAGGGCCTCTTGGAGCCTCAGAGCCTCTAGAATGGCTGTGGACGTGTACAGTAAATGTTATGTCAACGTTTAGTGTAGAGTTGAGTGATAATTCTTCACTGGGAAAAAGTTCTCTTCAAATTTGAACAGTCCTTTAATTTGTTGTTAATATAAAACCCATAAGTGGAACGTTAACTTAAATACATTTGCAAATTGTCAATATGTTACTATATATAATTAAATTATCAAAACTTCCACCCATCACATGTTTTGCCATAGTGTTTATACCACACTATATTCTTTTAACATATTTATGTTATAAACCATTGTGAGTGATCAATAAGCAGACATATTTTAATCACAAAGAATGTATGAATTGCTTTCCAGTAAATGTACTGATTGCATCGATACATATCAAAATCCCAGAATGATTTTATCCACATCGCCCACCACCAATTTTAGTAACAATTATTTTGAAACAAAACATATATATTTAGCCTGGTTTGCATGTAGGAAGTGATGCCCAGCGTTCCTCTGAGAGCTGCGTATGAAGCGAGGAGTCGGGCCCCTCGTTGGCGGCTTGCCCGGGAAGCCCTTACATTTAATTGGCCTCCCGTTTGTTTTGAGCTGCACCCACCCATTACGATCTCTCGTAAACGTGGAAGTATAAAAACCACACCGCACCTGTGCATCCGGAGAGCGGCTGAGTGAGAGGAGCGCCGCCGCTGATGTCATTAATCGCCCCGCAGGAGAGACCCCACACATTTCTCATCGCCATCCAAACCCCTTATCTTTGAACACACACCTCAGCTCACCCGTAACCAATTTCAATTTGGCGTCTCTTCAAATGTCCTCCATCATGCTCACTCCACCAGGAAGCCGAGGGATGGCCAATAGCCACGATCACGGGAAAGGTCACTTCCAGCAACAACCTGTTAATTGGATTTGTCTCCGTTCTCAGGAATCACACACAATGCCGTCAGGGTTGTTGTCTGGCGTGTGCGATTATAGTGGCCGTATTTTATTTTATTTTGAAGATTCATATGTGGTTCTGCATTTTAGAGCTCATTATCTGTAACTTTCATACTCTCCACATTACTGCTAACCATTTCCAAAGCATGTTCCTACCTTGCAGGCAGCTTTTGGTATGCAATGAAAGTGCCATTTTTTTTCAGAGAGGTAATTCATCAACGAGTACATTTAGTTTGGCTTCTCTCTTTCTGCAACTTGTTTAATGCGATCCAATTTGCATGATAATTTACACACATTTTCACGTCTTCTCAGTTAGATTTTGTGACGAGAATTCAATCTGTTTTGACGTCTGAGCAGAGCATCCACCGAGCAGAACAGCACCTTTTTACGATCACTTTCTTACCCAAATGTGACACTTTCTTTCGTTTTTTTCTCTCCTCTCCAGACAGCCTTCACCATTTTAAGCTTCTTCTTTTTTTTGGCATCCCCGGAGAAACACTAGCGCTTCCATGTCAGACACTACATCACCAATGTTCCAATCAAACCTCTTCTTCACTTGCCTACAACCCCTGATGCATCATGTTGTTTTTACCATCGAGCTGTAAGGCGTTTCCAGGATGTTGTTTCTTTTCCAAATATCGTAAATCTTTGCACGGGACTCATCCGGCGAGGCGTGTTTAGTCTCTCGACGGCTTTAACCTTGTAAGCTGTTGTTTTTGCATCGCGGGATTGAGGACGACTGGCGCGTCACGCATCACGGTTCCCATCAAACCCCCGCTTGGCTCTTAAGTGCCTTTCGAGCCTTCTCTCCCTGGCGTTCCCATCATTATTGACAGACCTCAAGCAGTCTCCTTAAAGACTCCACTGGAATGTTTTCTCTCGGATTCTCAAGTGTTGTGTTGTTTCAGTGGAAGAAGGGTAAAAAAAGAAGACTCTAAAGTGTCTGTGTGTGTCTGCGGGGCCAAGAGGCAAAGTCTGAACGCTCGTCTCCCTGACATTGAGTGTAAACTTGGCCCTGGCCTCTTGGGAGTTACTGTGTTGGAAGGAAGGGGGAATGAAAGTGGCCTTAGAACTGAAGATCTGAATTATCATTCTTCTTTCCCACTGTTTTGGGGGGTTTGAGGTGCGTAATCCTTAGAGATAATTGATTTTCGAGAACGGTTCAGAGGTAGGATACTGCACCTTGGTGGGGAATATGAGGGATGGGAGCAATTTCTTCAGAAAAAGAGAGTTGACTCAGAGTTTATTGGGTTTATTCTTTTTTACCACGGAGGGAAACTTTCCTGAAAACGTTATTTTTCGTGCTCAAAGTCTCTTTAATGTCCTGGTGCATTGGGTAAACTTTCGGTCACACCGTGTTACAATCTCAGTGGGATTTCTTTTTGTTGGGCGGATGCTACCACGCCGCTCTACCCAGCAGGAGGTAGCAGTCGGAATAAACGTGGATACGGCTCAACAAATCACTTCCAGGACCTGCAGCATGAGACATCTAAAGCTTTGCATGTAAAAAGGACTTAAAAACACTGTCCCCCGGTAGCCACCCCGGGTATTTTTTAAATCCACTATGAGACACCCAACTGCGACTAAACTGAGATGATTATCACGTTTGTATTTTTGAGCTACAACAGGTTAAATTGTAACAAATTCCTTTTTCTGTCTCCTCTCTTTGCAGGATCCCTTTAGCACTGCGGTGATGAATGCTGATGTGTGGGCAGTGGAGGGGCAGTGAAGGAGCCAAAGGAATCCTGGTTTGATGTAAGTTCCTCCCTCTTTCACCCCTTCATCTCGCTCTGAGCTGACCCTCCACTCCTCGCCATACGCCAGAGGCTCTCCGGCACGTTTCAGTTGCTGTCCGCTTCAGATTGGAGATGTGGCCTCGAGGGCAACTTTGAAATCGGCGTAATATTTAAATAACTAGGGATGGGATTTACATTGCATGGAATCTGTGTTGAGGTAAATAGTAAAGATAGTTTGAGCAACGATGTGAAGAATCCATCTGATAATTTGAATCAGCCACTTTGAGTCTAAAATGTGGAATCTATTAGACTTAGTTAGGATGTCTGGAGATGTAAACGTTGTGTACATGTTTTTAACAGACCTACGTGTTCAAAGCTTCTAATGAGGTTTCCAGATGAAGCTTTGCATGCCTGTTGTAATATTTAATGACATCGCAACTCTACATTATAATTTTAGCCCTTAGAACAAAATGAATAAAAGGATTAATTGCATTGAATGGCAACAGATTTGGCTTGAAGATAGATAAAAACATGTTGTGGACTAATTACATTCATCATGTTTCAGTGCACTTTTACTACGACGTTATTGGAAGTGTTTGGAACCCACAAGTTAGAAATAATCCGTTATGAATGAAGCTTCAAAGCTTTGGACTAGTTTGTAGCAGGGCTGGTGATAAAACAAAAGAATTCACGATAAAATC